>NW_017537600.1:1604380-1628742 GCF_001853355.1 Bactrocera latifrons
GATTTCAACTCTACTCGTCACCCTGATCACTTYGGTATATATAACCCTATATCTGACTCTTTTAGTTTTAGGACTTACAAACAACCGTTATGTGAACAAAACTATAATACTCTCTTTAGCTACTTTGTTGCGCGAGTATAAAAAGATAGCAACTATTTGGATTACATAATTAATATTATAAATTATAAGAATATATTTTCTTAACAGTCCGGTTCAAATTTGATTATATTTTTTGTATCACTACGGTTCAAATTTGATGATATACATATGTATGTATAATATTGGGCTTGAGCAGTCTCCAAAGAAAATCGAAAAGAACTGTCAGAAGAAATAATTTAATAAAAGATCACAAAAATTTTTTGAACACATATAAATGAGATCTTTTCTAATTTTGAGCTGAAACAGAGTGAATGCCCTGATCTCTCTTCTTTTTCGCGATATAACTGGAATGAGTACCAGTAGCATATAGTGATAATGCTGGAAACTCTGAAGCAGATGAACTAGTAGTCAGAGCAGGCACCAACCTACAAGCAGACTCCGAAATATAGGAATTTATATGCTCTAGTTAGAATGCAAATAGGTCACTGTCCAATAGGTAGACGCCACAGCATACTGGGTACACCAAACAATGACTATTATAAAAGTTGTCAGTATGTAACGTAGAAGAAGAAGAGATTATAAATCAACGCATCGCAGGGTGGTTGCAACAGGACGTAATAGGATGGGATTTTATTACCGGAGGATACACAAGGAGCCTTCTAAACGCCTGAGCGAGTCATTAGCCTCTGCATCCCCAGCTCACCTACTATGAGCAAACAAAACCTACTTTTAATTACAACAATAATCAATCCTATATGCTTCAAACTACACCTTAAAACTATAAATTCATCTCTAAATAGCTGAGGTTGACATGTCACTTTATTTCGCTTGAAACGACTTATCATATTTCATATAGCAAATGGGCGTGTCTTTTAACTGATCTTTCTCATTAATGTTGAGCGAAGAGGTTTCAAAATGTAAAACTCCTAATCGATGTACAATCCCAGTACCCTACCTTAAGTACTTACCGATATGCGAGATTTCCTTTACTTGCCCACAATGCGTTTCTATGGGCGTGGCAATGGTGCAATTACTCTCTCCTTCAATATAGAGCGACCTTTTCACAATAAGTAACAACGAAAAAACTCAAATCAAACCAATTACCCCTAAGCATATGCAACGATTTTGACACACATCTTGTAACAAGGCACATACACACAAAAAAACAAAAAAAAAAACAAAAACAAAAAAAAAACATTTCTGCACAGCTTGTACGCGAAAATAAATATTTGAGTGTTTACCTTGAAGAGTGGTTGAGATTTTTGACACGCGGCAAAAAGATTTGCAAAAAAAAAACACAGCTGCGAAGCGCCTAAAGACATGAACGTAACGCGAAACAGTTTTGTGCGTATACATTTTACGCGCTTATAAGCTTACAACAACACTATATATATTTGCACATACAGCTATATATAGCTGTGCGTATGTATTCGCATACAAATTATTACATTTGCGCGGCAAATGCTTGAAAATAGCATATTTTGCACACTTTCGCCGCCCGCAACCGCGTTTTAGGCTGTTTACCGAACTGCATTAGCATTTTTCAGGACACGGCATGTTTGTACTTGTATGTGTGTGCATACCTTTGTGACTATAGAAACAATATTGGGCGCGCGTTAAATGGCTCACCTTTTTCCTACAACAGCGTAACGGTAAATTGGTTTATGCCTGAGCAACTGTATTCCGTGTTTTTGTTTTTTTTGGTTTTTACTTTGCCGCCTTTTAGGCGCGCAAATAGTTAGTTTGTTATTTTTGACGCTATCGCTAGTGGCATTTTTACGCCCCAACTATTATAGAATACTACTTGCAAATGCTGAACAGGTGCGCCAACAAATAACCGCGGGCGCTTGCACTCACTTTGCTCGTTTTTTGTGTGTGTGCGTGAACGGGACTCTGTGTGCGTGTCTGGGAGGGAGCGTTGTAAACACCCCACAAATTGCATAACCCACGGCTATTGGCGCGTTACGCGTGTGTGGGTGTGCATAGACGTGTTTCCAGAGCAAATGTGTTTCGATATTATGCGCAGGATTAGTGTGCGTCAAAACTGGCGACGTGCGTAACGCATTCTTTTGTTACAACAAATTAAGTGGGTGTTAAGAAAGGGTGTAAGTTAAGTGCTTCAAGGGTTGTGTAGTCATAGTGGATGGTAGTTTTGCTATACGAGGGAATAAACTATTAAAAAAAAAGTAAAAAAGTAAACAAAAAAAAAAAATTTTCTCACTAATGTAATTTTTTTTTTTTTTTTTTTTTTTTTTTTTTTTTTTTTTTTTTTTTTTTTTTTTTTTGCTCGGCTAACAAAAGCGTGTCAGTCGTTTCTTCTTTTCGCTATTTGGNNTGTTAAGAAAGGGTGTAAGTTAAGTGCTTCAAGGGTTGTGTAGTCATAGTGGATGGTAGTTTTGCTATACGAGGGAATAAACTATTAAAAAAAAAAAAAAAAAAAAAAAAAAAAAAAAAAATTTTCTCACTAATGTAATTTTTTTTTTTTTTTTTTTTAATATTTTTAGTATACTTCGTCTTCTTCACTTTAGCTCGGCTAACAAAAGCGTGTCAGTCGTTTCTTCTTTTCGCTATTTGGCGCCATTGCGATATACCAAGTGCAGCTAGGTCATGAAGATCAACTGCCCATCAATAAAATATAGAATTTGCGACGATTAACAGTCAAAGGTCTTATGGGCATCATTGGAGTATCGAAAATATCAGTGATTACTATTAGGTTGTCAAATACACACATATCTTCAATGTTTTAGAAAAAGTGTTACAGCAATCGGATTTAGTTCAAATATGCGCCGTTTCGTTCTTTAATCTGCTTCCATCTAGACGACAACTTAATAATACCCCCCTCGTAGAAGCCCCCTCCTTATTTGCGAAGAACTGGGACAGCCACTTTTCACAAACTTCTTTCGAGTTCAACTTTACACCAACAAGGGCGTTCACCATGGACAGAAACAGGTGGTAATCACTTGGCGCTATGTCCGGGCTGTATGGTGGATGCGATAAAACCTCCCATCCGAGCTCCCGCAGCTTTTGACGAGTCATCAACGAAGTGTGTGGTCTGGCGTTGTCCTGGTGGAACACTCCTACACCCTTCCTGTTGGCCTATTCTGGACGCTTCTGGTCGATCGCCTGCTTCAAGCGGTCCAGTTGTTCGCAGTAGATGGTAGAAATAAGAGTCTGGCCATATGGGTGCACCTCATAGTAAATGATTCCCTTCCAATGCCACCAAGCACACAGTAAAACTTCCCTGGCCGTCAATTCCGGCTTGTCCACTCTTTGGGACCGTTTTCGCTTGATATTGTCGTATGTGATCCATTTTTGTCTCCAGTCATCATCCACTTCAAAAAACGAGCTCGTTTAATTTCAGCAGGAAACGTCAATTCATGCCGGCACTCAAACATCAACCTTTTTTGTGTCTCCAGCCTTCTGCAGATGGTTTAAAATGGTTTGGTGACTAACTCGATGTTTTCTATGATTTGATCGGTATTCGTCGTCACAGGTCTTCCGGTGCAGTTCCACCCGCTCTGAATAGTCGAAATCATTCTTCCGCAGTTCGAAGTGATAGAGTACCATACCCCAAAAACACCATTAATCCCACGGAAAGTTTCTCTAACGGATTTGCCTTTAACGGAGGAAAACTTTAAAATAACTCGAATGTCGGCGACGTGATTATGCATAGCGTCGTTTTGTAGGTTATGTCAAGACCTTTCAAAGACATATAGCATTGCAGATACGAGCTCTGTAGCGCTTCATACATAGCCGCGAAATTCAAAAAGCAAAAAGGCGGATATTTGACAACCTAATATTTTTAAAAGACCACTTCTTCCACAATCAAAAAATCAGAGTCATTAAACCTGACCGTATTACCACGAAATTGCTTGTGGTATTTAATGCATCTTGCTCCACGTCAAATCAGAAGAAACTCACTCAATGGCAGCCAATATTATTCGCCAGGGAATGTAGGTAGACGATGTCATAGCTGGAACCGATGACCTAACCACTACAAATTCAACATGTGATTAACTTATTTCTGCTCTGAAGTCCCCGACATTCGCTCTGCGAAAATGGATTTCCAATCACCTATACATTCTGAAAGGATTTTCCGTAGGATGATCTATGTATCAGACACGGAATCACTCAACCTTTTTTCAACCCGAGAACACGAAAACCCTGAGCATTTGATGGAACTCAAAAAAGAAGTAATTTTAATTCCCCGTCAACAAAGTGGAGAAAAAATCCAAACACACCAAAAGCGAAGTTTTATCAGCCATAGCAAAATAGTTTGACCCAGCAGGTTGGGTTAGTTTAATAATAATTAAGGCAAAAACAATAATGCAATAAATATGTCTGAGATGAAGGTCTAAAGACATTCACGCTTCATCGATGGAATAGTTTCGTAAAGCTATGATATATAGAAGCTATGCTTACGGCTCGGAAACAGATGATCAATCGGCCGAATATCGTGTGACAAAGGTGAGCCGAAGCCAACAAGCCACGTCAGAGCAGGTCAAAAATTAAGGTTATGTTGACAGTTTGCTTTGATTATGGAGGTGTGGAGCACTCCGAATTCCTTCCGACTGGTCCAACAGTCAACAAGGAAGACCCTTTGGGTATTATGCATTGCACCGGACATTTTATACTCTCGCATCAAATACCGTATTTGTGTAAAGTTTTATTCCGCTATCATCATTGGTTCCTAATAGCTATATTATACAGAGAAGGCATCAGATGCAATTCAAAATAGCGTTATATTGGAAGAAGGCGTGGTTGTGAACCGATTTAACCCATATTTCGTACATGTCATCAGGGTGTTAAGAGACTATTATGTACCGAATTTCATTGAAATCGGTCGAGTAGTTCCTGAGAAATGGTTTTTGGTGCATAAGTGGGCGACGCCACGCCCTTTTTCAATTTTAAAAAAAAAGCCTGCGTGCAGCTTCTTTCTGACATTTCTTCCGTAAAATTTAGTGTTTTTGACGTTTTTCGTTAGTCGGTTAACACACTTTTAGTCATTTTCAACATAACCTTTGTATGGGAGGTGGGCGTGGTTATTATCCGATTTCTTCCATTTTTGAGCTGTATATGAACATGCCTGAAGGAAACGACTGAAGGAAATAACTCTATAGAGTTTGGTTGACATAGCTGTAGTAGTTTCCGAGATATGTACAAAAAACTTAGTAGGCGGCGGGGCTACGCCCACTTTTCCAAGAAAATTACGTCCAAATATGCCACTCCCTAATGCGATCCTTTGTGCCAAATTTCACTTTAATATCTTTATTTATGGCTTAGTTATGACACTTTATAGGTTTTCGGTTTTCGCCATTTTGTGGGCCGATTTTGCCCATCTTCGAACTTAACCTTCTTGTGAAGCCAGGAAATACGTGTATCAAGTTTCATCATGACATCTCAATTTTTACTCAAGTTACAGCTTGCACGGGCGGACGGACAGACGGTCGGACAGACAGACATCCGGATTTCAACTCTACTCGTCACCCTGATCATTTTGGTATATATATAACCCTATATTTGACTCTTTTAGTTTTAGGACTTACAAACAACCGTTATGTGAACAAAACTATAATACTCTCTTTAGCAACTTTGTTGCGAGAGTATAAAAATAGGCTGGAATAATAGGCCGACAACTCTTTGTTTCTGCAACACGATAATGCACCGTCGTATATTCCATTGATTCCTCATGAGTTTTTCGCCAAATTTTCAACCGATATCGTGTCGCAACCACCGCATTTGCCTGATTTAGCTCCGTGATCTACATTACATTTTCTATACGACGCTCTGGACAGAAGCCTGATAAAGAAAATCAAAGCCCGATGGAGCTACCTGGGTGCAAACTGCAAAAGTCATGTGCAATACGGTAGATTGGAAGTATGCAGAATTTCAATTGACACTCCAAAGAAGAGACTGTAGTAATAACATCGAAATATAAATTAACTGGTCATTGTTTGGTGGCGATGGTGTCTAGATCAAAGCACCAAGGAAACAGTAGAGCATCTCTTTTAAACTTTTCCCGCATTGGCAGGACTACGTTGTGAGCGTCTGGGGTAACCACATATGATATATTGGTGGAGATGTCGATCGGTTGTGTAGTTCTCCAGAAATCTTGCTAGCCGACTGCAAAAGCACAGTTTCGTTTTGGCACAAGTGTATTGTGGGCAAGTGAGAATAATTTGCGGGGGACGACATAGATTTTTAAAAATAAATAAAGAATTTTAAAATTATAAACAAAGTCTTAACATTTTTTGCTCCGTGGTAGTATATGTATAAGTTTAACTATGTAAAAAATATTTTTTAAAATGTTGAAATATAGTTTAGAAAAAATAAATAAAAATCCAATAAATGCAGGCACATATGTTAAGACACATATACATAGCTGCAAAATAATATAAAACAAGCAACTCTCTTCCCCATTTCCCATTTGACGAAGGCTGGGGGCAACAAAGCAAATGCGTGCATGGCGATAATAGCAATTGGATTGAGCGAAAAATAGTAGGTTTGCCAACAAAAGGACAATAGCGTAGACAAATGTGTATGGCATAAGTATAGAGTATATAAAATGATACCTTTAAGTGAGTGCAGGTGTAAGTGAGGCGAAAGACTGTTGCGCGCGCACACACACATACAAATGCAGGAAGCTGTCACACACATTACGAACGCATGCCAGCGGGATAAACTACTTAAATGTCGCTTTTATTGCAATTTGCTGTAGAGACTGCATTGACTTTTTAACCCACATGTGGCTGAATGTAGCACGCTACACATACGTAGACACACATAAGCTGATATATAAAATACTAACTCACTACGCTGATATTTCCTTGTTACTTTATTTCTGCTTTTATCAACACACAAAATGTATTTTTAGTTGAGTGGGTAGAAAACGGTGTGAAAAAGTCGCATGGAGTGCTGATACGCCACCGCCTCTCATTTACACTTGTAGAGCGCTATTATTGCCCGCACTATGCTGCGGGGTGTCTTTACAAAGCTTGCAATAAAATGTACCAGCTCACTTACATGCCGCATACACACCCATGCATACATGCTTATTGCACACAAACACATGCTTACATGTGCTGTTGTAATTTCCAGGCAGTATTAGGATAATTGTTCGCTCTTATTTTAGATAAAAGATAATCAAATCATCCAGACAAAAGCGAAGACAAAGCACACGTGTTTTTCCAATGTGTGTGGTATGCATGTATGTGAGTTAGTGTGTGTAAATGGACAAAGCGCTAAATGTAAAACACAATAAGAAGAAAGGCTAACTTCGTTTGCACCGCAGCTCGAACACCCTTTACAAACAAAAAGGCTTCCAAACGAGATTTTCATCGTACAGTTTGTATAGCAGATATATTATATAGTAATCCCATCTTAAAAATTTTGTTCAGTGATTGTAGAGTTGCTTTGAGCAATGATCTGTGCGAAGCATCGTGAAGATACCTAGTCAAATAAAAAAGTTTTTCATACAAAAACTAGATTTCGAGCGTTCAGTTTGTATGGCAGCTAGATGCTATAGTAATCCGAACTGAAAGTTTCACTCAGATATTATAGCATTGCTTTGGAAAATGACCTGTAGAAAAACTTCGTGAAGATACCTTGTCAAATAAAAAATTTTCCATACAACAACGTGATTTTCACCGTTCAATTTGTATGGCAGCTAGATGCTATAGTAATCCGATTTCCCAAAAATTTTCAGAGATTTAAGCGCTGCCGTGGATAATGATACATCCGAAGTTTCATGAAGATATTTTGTAAAATACAAAAGTTTTCCACCCAACAACTTGATTTTCATGGTACTGTTTGTATGACCGCTATTAGCGATTTTGACAATTGCACTGCGTCTTGACGACAGAAGGATATTTACAAATTTTCAATTCAAAATCTCACAAACTGAGGCTCAAGTTTACGTATTACGGACGTAGGCGGTTACGGCTAAACCGACTCAGCTCCTCATGTTATTAATTTATATATACATACACATATACTTAAATAGGATCTCCAACGTTTTTTTATTGGAGTTACAAATTTAATTTACTCTGTTCAGGGTATAAATATACACACTTTATAGGCAGCAGGTGTGGGTGCGTTTCACACACAGGTGGTATTTATAGCACACAATTTACCTGTATATATTATATGTGTGTGTCTGTGCGCTTGTCTGCTGGTTTTTGCACAATTTACAGAGCAGTTTAGGCAAACACACACCTATATACCCACAAACGTGTAGACTCATACACTAAATGCTCATAAGATAGCTGGTTAAGCACTGAAGCGCATAGCTCACAGCTGGTGTGGGCAAATTACATGAAAGCCAAAGCAAAAACAAAAAAGAAATTTGCAGGTACATACATACATACATACATAAATAAAATATATATATAACGCATGTGCTTCTATTTATTTCGCATGAAACAGATGCAACAGCTGAAGCGTACCGGCAAGCGCATTTGTGATAACAAAATGACGCATACTTTTAAGTGTGGACAAATTTTTTATCAAATATATATGTGTGCAAGTTGGAACGTTTGTATGCTTGCAAATATATCTAAAATAATGAAGGTATTTAAGTGGTGTTTTCTTTGTGATTATTTCTGTTCATTTAATTGTAAACAGGAAGAGCTTTTAAAGCATACTTTAAGGAGATATAATTTTTATTATTAATCAGTAAATATCAAATACTTGTAGTGTACAATTATCAGCATATTCCCAGAAAAAAAAACGCTCCAAAAACACTCTAAACACAAGCCACAATGTTTTTTAAATTACAAAGCTTTTTTAGTAGTGATTAACGTGTGGACCATATCATGAAATCAGACGAAATTGTGGCTTTTGTTCAACAGCTAATTTTTTTATGGTTTTTCCATACCGAAAATAATGAGAAACAAACCAAAAAGTACTACGTCTACAAATTCAAGATACCATAGGGCCCATCTTTAAATTAAAATTCCACTTCTCAATTTTATCACGACGAGTCGAGCAGGAACACGTTTTATACCCAAATTTTTCAGCAAAAACGGACTCGAGAGAGATGTCGAGCTCTTTTGCCATCTTTCTAACACTTGCCTGAAAATTTGCAAGCACCATATCCTTCACCTTTTTAATACTTTCATCAGTTGAAAATGTCGAAGGTCAAATAGACCGTGGAATGTCTTCAGCGATCTCTCGACCATCTTTGAAGGCTTTGTACCACTCGTAGGCGTTTGTTTTTGATAAAACTGAATCTTCGTAAACCCTTTTCAAAATTCGCAACGATTCTAAACACGAAATTTGGTTATAAATACAAAAATTGAGACAAAGTAGTCAACAAGTCGCGCTCATATTTGGGATATTATTTAAAAACAGTCCTACCCACTTAGCAAAATACATTTACCCTGGGAATGTAATTACTTTTGTCTTGTTTTTTTGTCACAAAGTTTTATTGAAAATTAGTTAACATACCAATTTAAATTAAAAAAAAAAAAAAAATCCAAATTTAAATTGAAAATTTTCCTCGAAATTGCAAAAGATTTTTTAATATTATTATATTATTATAAAATAATTTGCGCTAATCATACGTTGCCGTCATATAATATAATGTAAAATAAATTTCAAGAAATTAGCTAATATTGAAAATGCCTTCATATCAAAGCGCCTAAAGTAATGCTTGCAACCAACTTCAAGTTTACCCTCGTGAAATATTAGCTACCCATATTTCGCTTGCTTTAGCTCGTGTGCTCTCCTAACGTATTAATCAAAACACATAAGTTCTTTTAAGTACTCTCCACGTCGCTTATGCGCCTAGAAGTATGCACTTAAAACCCTACGCACTGCGTAAATTCAAGCGGCGCTTGAGGTAAATAAAAATTATATATTTCATTAATTTTTATTTTAACATAAAGTTATTACGATTTGGCAGCGGCAAAGGAGTGCCAACGTTTTTTGAGGGTTGTGTGCGGTGGGCGCGCTGCCACAGTAACGAATTTTTTTACATTTTTATACCCTTAACGGGGTAGGTAAACCAAGTTTGCCACGATGTTTGCAACACGCAAAGGAAGACCAACGTTTACAAAATTTTTTTATTTGACAAGTTATTTTCATGAAATTCGGCAGATACTATTTTCGAAGGCAACGCTACAATTTCTGAAGAAAATTTCTAAATCGGATCATTTTAACATCTAGCTGCCATACAAGCTGGATGAGCAAAGTCAAGTTATTGTAAGGAAAACTTTTTTGTTTGATAAGATATCTTCACGAAATTCAGCAGATACTATTTTCAAAGGCAACGCTACAACAGAGTAGGACATTTTTTAGATTGGGCCACTATAGCTTTTAGCTGTCATATAAACAATACGACCAAAATTAAATACTTGTAGGGAAATCATTTTTATATGACAAGATATCTTTACTAAATTCGGCACATACTATTTTCGAACTCAACGCTATAACATCGGAAGAAAAATTCCAGATCGGGCCACTATACATAAAGCTGCCATACAAGCTGGATGAGCAAAGTCAAGTTATTGTGAGGAAAACTTTTTTGTTTGATAAGATATCTTCACGAAATTCGGCAGATACTATTTTCGAAGGCAACACTATAACATCTGAAGAAAAATTCCAGATCGGGCCACTATAACATATAGCTGCCATACAAACTAAAGAATCAAAATCAAGGTTTTGTGCCCTTAACTTTAACCAGTGAAGGGTATTACAGCTTTGGCAGTCGATTAACGGGTTTTCTAATTTTTTATTTTGTTTTCGTTTCTGTTTTTTAACTTTTTTACTGGTTTCCATTATATTGCCTTACCTGCTAAGCGGTGGTGGTGTGCCGCCAACATGTCATTATTTTAAATTAATGGATGACATCATGATTGACTTGATGGCATATAGGTAAATGCAGCTGGGACAATCATTTTTATATGTATGTATATGTAATATGATATGTGTGATTAACTTGTATGTGTAAGATGTATGTCTATAAAATATGGCTTTTTCTTTCAAAAGCAGGCTTTTCATTTCTCGTCGTCATTTTCATTAAGCTTTCTGTTGCTTTTCATAAACATATGCGGCTTACTTTTTAATATTCTTAAGCATTTTGATAGCCTTTTTTATAAATCACATCATTAACTCAACAAGCCGCTGCAGCTATAGCCGCTTAGCGCAATTTATGTGCGCTTATGAGTTCCTTAAACGATCGTAATACTTTAACGAATGCGTCTAAGGTACAAAGGAACGACAACAAAGCTTGCTACAACACATACTGACACATGTACTAACTAATGTATACTACAAACATATATACACACCCGTACTCTGGGACACACTTAAATAACATTATGATTATTATTTTTTATATGCCTCTGTGCCAACATAAATTGATTTTGCTTTAGTAAAAATGTTTTATATTTTCATTCATTCAATAACTCGTATAAATTTGAAGCGCGCCATGCACGCCACATTGCTAACGGATTTCATTGCACATTGCCGTTACCTTGCTTTGTTTCTAGCGCACTGCTGCTGCTTGAGGAATTACCCATGTGGTCATTATTATTTTTATATCCGCTTTAAAGGAGGCAACAACAGCAAGATGCACATACGTAATGACATATCCTCCACATCTACATTACTGTCATGCCCACGCAATTCCTTTGTGCCTTTCCGTTATACTACCTACTACGTACTCATATAGTATATTTTTTATGACTGATTTAAAAAGTCATTCGCTCTCGTTTACCGCCAGTTGAAATCATATGATACGCGCATATAGTCATAACTTCGTTATATGTTTGCCTTCTGGGCATTGGGCAACGAAAACATAAATTTAGTGTCAGCTTTTCACACGCGCCCACCTGCTTTTCCACACACAAACCCATATTTGCTTCTGTGTCTGCCCTCATACCTAGCTCTTTGTCTCCATTTCTTTGCTTGCACCCTAACGTTCGATTCTTACTTTTTTTACTTTCGATTATTTCTTTCCGATGATTGCTTTTGTGCTTTCGGTTTAATCTGTTTACATTCATAAAAGCTATATGAAATTTAATTTTGTATTGTCAATGAGATCTTGTTATTGCGAATTTCCTTCTTTTTTACGGTTTTGTTTTGCTTTGTTTGTGTAATATAACCCATCATCAAGTTCAGCGTTTAATATGCCAACCCGCGCCTTTAGTGCGTTATTAAGTGCAGGTGTGCTGGTGAGTAAAATTGAAATAACTTTATTTCGAATTGACGATTATTGGTTTCTCGATGGGCGCACTTTGGTCAAGTGGATTCTAAAATAACTCAATTTGAGTTGTTTTTGTTTTAGTTTTAAGAAAGCAAACTTTAGGGGTTGAATTCGAAAAATTTGCTAAATCAAAAGTATTCGAAGTTCAATAAATATTTCTTTCAGGCCTTAGTTTTTTTTTTTATTTTATTTAATTACACATTGTGACAAAAGGCCACCCGGAAATTGTACTTGAACTTGCCAGGTAAATGATATATCAAAAAAATAATAATTTTTAAGTTGGTAGGACTGTTCTTAATTGCACTGCCAAATGTGATCTCGAACTGTCAACTAGTTTGTTTACAGCAGCTGCTTAAGTCGGTACAAGTCAGTAGTGCGTTGCGATTTCTACAATGAATAAAAATATCGAACAAAGAGTTGTATCAAATTTTGCATTTCTAACCAAATTTCATGAGCGGAATCGTAGCGAATGTTAGAAAAGGCTTACGGTGATTCAGTTTTATCAAAAACACAAACCAACGGGTGATACAAAGCCTTCAAAGACGGTCGAGAGATCCTTGAAGACATGCCTCGTTCTGGATGACCTTCCACCTCTTCAACTGCTCAAAATATTCAAAAAAAAAAAAAAAGTGAAGGAAATGATGCTTGAAAATCGTCAGACAAGTGTTAGAGAGGTGGCAAGAGAGGTGGACATCTTCCGCGTGACCGTTTGATTGATTTTGGTGGATAATTTGGATATGAAATGCGTTATTGGTCGACTTGTCCCAAGTTCAGATTAATCGAACTATAAACAAAGAGTGTCGGGCGAATTAAGATTCCACATTCATGGAAGTGCCAATGAGGTAGGGGTTTATGAGTTTGACATGCAAACAAGACAACAGTCATCGAAATGTTTTATTTCGTTGCATTTTGTCACAATGTATTATAAATTATTCCAAACTTCTCTGAATTAACCTAACAGCCAATTTCAATTTAGTATATTAAGATTTTAATTGAGAAACCAGTTTTAAGAAGATGGTAAAATGGAAAACACACACCATTGAATGCGATTTTTCTTGCGTATTTGAACCCTTTGCACTCAAGAGGTGACTCTCACTCACCATGAAGCACACTTCAGCTGCAACACGACTATCGCTCACCACTTGGTTTACTGCGGTAACTCGATACGCGGGACTAACTGTTTCGTTTACTTTCTTTTTTCTACTTTCTGTCTTTGCTTTCTATATACTCCTAGGAAGTGTAAACGGAGATGGATAGAAGATTTTCGTATCTGGGATTACTTCGCAACCACTAACCAGACTGTATTTTCGCCATCAGTTCGAACCTGACAGTCGTGGCAGAGAGAATACTGAATTTAAAGTTTTTGATCCCTAAAAACATAGAACGTAATACCGAATTAAGTTATAGTGGAGATATATTTGATTTCACCATGCCTAACGACGAAATTGCGGCTCTACACAGAGAGCTTCAAGATACAGAGAATAACAGCAGTAGTGACGGTAGTGACGAAGTGAGACGTTATCTCAAACACCGTACATTGCAAAATTACAAAGAGTAACGTTTAAAAAATTATCATCTTAAATATGTAAAGATACATTTAATATTCAAATATAAAAGCTTATTTAGTTTTATATTTACAATTGCGCACTGACTTTATTTACAGAAAGGGGAAAACGAAACTCCTTAATATTATTTGCAGACACCAGTTTTGCTTCTTCACCAGTTGATTGCTATTTTAGCAATGAACACAACCAAATTTTAAGCCTGGACAATAACCCGCAGAATTTCAATCCAGTTTAAACTCGATTTGTATTCGTTTAAGAATTAATGCAGTTTTTAATTACGAATTCTATTTTGTATGGTATATCGATCTAAATTAGCGCTTTAATCGAGCACTGTTCGATTAATTGATCAATTAGCACCAGTGCGAGTAGGCTATAAATCGAATGAAATTTAGTTTTAGTTGAGTCAAATTGAACCGAAGTCATTTTAATTATATTAAATTGTAACGATATACAATGAGCTTAATTATTGTCAAATATATTTGAATCAGCGACCTGAAATAATTTAATTTTATGATATTTTCAATTCAATGAAATTGAATCTAGAGTAAAAAAAAAAATTATATATATTTTTTATTAAAAGGCCAATATATTTAGTGATACGAGTAACAGAAATAAAGTTGGAATCAACTAGATAGGAGGATTTTTCTGAATACCTCTGTAACTGAAAATATGTATATATTACATAAATAAATACGACCACATACATATACATATATGCATATTTATTTCAAAGGACACCAAGAGAGCGCTTTGTTTCATATGAAATACTGAAGAGTGATGGCACATGAGTTGTGTCTACAAAGGTAGCTCATTAACACGAAACAACCAAAGCAAACAGTGCGCTAATTGTCGTCTAATGTCAAAGTCAACTTGTAACGGAGAGATAGCGGAATGCACGGCGGCAATTATCAGTCTACCAACTTAGCCTAATTGTATGCGTAGATAATTACTTAATGATTTCAAGCAAGCATGCTAAACACATCCCTACAGCGTTTAAAAAATTATATAAATCTGAAAATAATTTACTTAATTATAAACTAATTACGCAATTATCTTATATCGAAAAATTCGTTGTAACGTTTGATTCAAGTAAAGGCACTTTTTCAATAGCCTTTTTTGATACATCTACATGGGCGCTTGAAAAGTTCCAAGAAGATCTGATGCTTTCGAGGCAAATTCTGTTCAGTGATGAAGCCCATTTCCCGCTCAATGAGTATGTAATCAAACAAAATTACCGCATTCGGGACGAAGAGCAACCTGAAAAGAGCCAAGAGCTTCCATTTCAGCAAAAAATAAATAAAATTAAAATAAAAAAACAACTGTTTCGTGGGTTGGTAGAATCATCGATGCATATTCCAAGTCAATGGCGATGGTTACCGCCTCATGATAACAGACTATTTGATGCCTGAAATTGAAGCTCATGATCTCAGCTCGTAAGACGTAGCCGCGATCAACATTTGAAAGAGATAATCTTCAAAAAAATAAATGTCAAAGAATGTTCTTTTAAATGATAGTAAACATTTATTATTAAATTTGAAGTTTCTGTGTTTTTTCTTTAAAAAAAAAAAAGTAGGGTACCAAGAAATGTATCACACACATTTTTAGCAATGAGAGCTCTAAATTGTAAATATCTTACTTAAACTAGCTATTAAATTTTAACTTTTCATACCTTCAGGCGCACAGCGCGCTAATAACACTCACCCCTAACTCACCCACCAACTTCTCTAAAAATATTTTCAACCACCCACCAACAGCGTAGCAATCCATCTTCACCAGTCAAACACGTCATCTACATTATTATTATATTTTACAAGATTATTATCCGTTGTCGACTTTAAAGCCAGTACATTGTCAAGGAAATCACTAGTTTGTTGCATATCAAGTCAAAACGAAATTAAAAGCCTCGCACCGGTGTTTTTTTAGTTTTGCCATTACAACCTTCTTTCTACCACCATTGTTATGCTCACTTTCTGAAATTATTAACTGTTGATTGCATGTGTATTTGTCATTGTTTGCAAAATTTGAGTTTTCTTTTTTCAATAGCATGCTAAATTGCCTCGACTTGCTACCGTGTGTCATTGGCGATGAGTGATGGTTGCGGTTGCACTCAGTTCTGAGTCATGGAGTCTTGTTGTTTTTATTGTTATTTGTACTATATGCGAGTAACAGCTTTCATAAATGTATTGAGTGTGAGTGGCTATGTGTGTGTGGAAGCCCATTTACGAAGGTGCTTGGCAAAATGGCGGTTTTGCATATTTTATGAGAATTTAAATTGATAGGGCGACACGAATGCGAATATGTTGATATACTATATACATATGTGCATATAACTGTGGGTGTAGAAAAATATATTTTTGTGTTAAATAATAATAATAATGTTAGAATTTAATTTTTTTTGCAACTTTTATTGAAAGTACATTGGAAAAATTGTAAATTATATTGTTAATTATTAAAAAACAAAAAAAAAACCACAATAATATGCGAAAACAAGAACAAAAAAGTTTAAAAACTCAAATTTTCAAACAAAAAAATATTATAATAGCGCTTGAGTGCTTTTTAGAATGACATTCTATTGAATCCATTACTATATGACTTTATTAGAACACTTTATGAAGCACACACAAAATCAGATTTTCGAAAGCAATTTATTCATTTTTCGAAGTTAGCCTCCAAAATGGAAACATTTCTTTTCCAAGTTGAGTTTTAAGAGCTTCATTATTAATTATAGTAAACAGTGATATCATACACCTTTTCCTCTTATTTTAATGGTCATATGTCAACGGCCCAGGATTTTTTTAAACGAAAGTGTTAATTTTTTTCGAAGATCTGACTTTGATCCTATGATAGATTATTTCTATATTATTAACTACTTAATTTTTTCACTATAAGAATGATAAAGCCCTTTCAAAAACCTTAAACTCGAACTGCAAAAGTAACTATTTCAAAAAGCCTAAATTCGAACTTCGAAAGTTAATATTTCAAAAAGTAAAAATTCGCACTTTGAAAATTACTATTTCTGATTTCGAAAAAATTCAAACTTCGATTCTAAATATTTTAACATGCCTAAATTCGAACTTCGAAAGTTAATATTTCCAAAAACCCTAATCCGAACTTCGAAAGTTAAGATTTCAAAAAGCCTAAATTCGAACGTTGAAAATAATTTTACAAATAACTGAAATATGAACTACGAAAATTAAAATTTCAGATTTCGAAAAAATCGATCTTCGAAAACTAGTATTTCTTAGGTCGAAAAAATTCGAAATTCGAAAGTAAATATTTCAACAAGCAGAAATTCGAACTTTGAAAGTAAATATTTTTGAAAGGCGAAGTTCGAACATCGAAAGTGAATATTTCTGACTTCGAAAAAATTTCACAATACGCAATGCTGCAGAGCTCGACTTTAATCTCTATTTAACTTACTTAAATAGAGCTTGTATTTAATCATTGTTTCTAATTAGCATATACGTATTAAAAGACATGCACAGTCGCCAACAGTAGACAACAATCCGTCTCGATATAACAGTGTAAAATAGCAAGCCATACGAGTAATGGAATTAATCCAGCTAACCACCTACAATTCAATTAGAATTCGGCATACTGAATACGAAAAAAGTTATAACCTTGACAAATCATAACCCCCAATTTCATAGAGGTCGACAGACTGCACTAGCAGAAAGTCAGAACCTGAATAAATCATGACTTTTTGTGGGCTGATCACCTGAAAGAATGAGTAGTAACGCCATCTTGGAAGCATCGCGGTTTGGCGGATTGCTTGCTACTTACATATATTAATCAATTACATATTTATTTAAAACATTTCCGATTGTGAATTTCAAACAATGAGCTGACTTAAAGTAATCAGTAAACCTCAAGTTGCCGCACTGCTTTTCAACTCGCTGTAACTAAAGAAAACCAGTCCAAATTCTCTTTTAAGGTATCATAAAGAGTCGCTACTTAAAAGTGCTAGGAGTCTTATGGACTACGAGCAGTGAATAAAATGGAATTAAAGTTAGGAGTTACAGACCAGAAACACCGGGAGTTTGGTTGGGAAGTTCTTATGTATCTATACCATAGATCATATCTGGCCACAATTGACTGCTACCAATCGAAAATACTACCTTTTCAGGAGAAAGCAGAAACTTGACTTGATGACCAGTTTCCGGACACTGCTCGAGGCAAAGCAATTATCAATGACTGTTGTTCAAGATAATAGGTACTCTAAAGAAATCACCTGAATGTGTGCATCATATCATTCACGAATATTTGAGTATGAGAAATCTAGCTCCATTATTTCACTCCGAATTCTAATCGAAAATCAGCCGAGTGGACTGCATATAATGGATTTGCTCCAAAGAGTCGAAAAACGCTACAGTCGGCTGGCAACGTTCTGGCACCTGTACTTTGAGACTACCTTGAAAAAGAAAGGACCATTAACAGTATCTGTTACATAGAGTTATTGGACCGTTTGAAAGACGAAATGCCGTTTCACTTGGTGAATGCGACAGTCTGGACTACGTAACCGGAACGTACCCGGATTTTTATTCGGCCAAGAACTGTCAAATCGGCAGTATTTCGAAAAACTACGTCAGAAAATTTGTCCGTCGCTGCGATAACAACAAAAACCGAATTTCTATCAGGTTGACAATACATATATTATCTTTCTGGTTTAGTTTGTGGAGAAGAAGTCGGTTGAAACTTGTTTTGAACTAAAGTACTACATTGAAAGCTCTGTGTCCCTGTTTAAAGTACATTAATATATTTATAAACCTGCTTAGCATTATACCAAACATCAAAACACAATTTGCTAAATTCAATTTTAGTTCAACTCCATCAAGTCGCGCATAATAGAAATAGAAATCCAGCAGGTAATGATTGTGAAAATAATAAGCGTATAATTAAAACAGAAACCTCAAAAACATGCAACTAAAACTCAACTCCACGGACAGAAGACTAACAAAGTCTGGAGTGTATAAACGAACGAACTGTATTAAAAAATAGTGGACGGCAAATATAAATGGTATATATATGTATATATATAACGCTGTGCGTGCATAAAATTCATTTGTTCTCTCGCAATTACCGACTTTTAAAGGCAAAACTTTTTATCTGAATTGTTTTTTCAATTTATTAACTTTTATGCGAGCATACAGCGTTGCCACACTATCGCTGATTATACAGCACACTTGTAGCTGGAAACTATAACTACACCCAAGGCACCACACACATACATACATAAGCTTATAAAAGTCATCATTTATTCCTTCATTTGTTTCATATAATCACTTGAAATGTTTGTTGACTGACACATGACCAGTCAAACTTTTGCCATCAACCAACCCGCGCTTGCCACCTTTACGCTGCAACCCCCGAAGCAGTCTCAGGTTTTTTGCAAAAACCAAAAAAAAAGGAAAAAAAAAATAAAAAACCGAAGAGCAACCAACGGTAAAGGTGCGCAATTTGCGGTGTAATTAAAATCAACACAGTGGCAAGTTGTAAGCACATACACATATATACTTCAAATGTACGAAAACTCGTATATGAGCATTTATCAGCAACGTAGTCAGCGCTGTTGAAATGTGATATTAGTGGAGCCCTCCGCACGAAGCATGCTTACGCAGCTGTCATACGTACGCTTGAGTCAACTTTAACCGACACAAAATCGCTATGAAAATCACTAGAATGTCAATAAGCGTGTTAGTTGAAGTCAATTGCTCTTTCAACTCTGGCTCGCACTTCTTGTGCAGTTTCTATATTTGATCTTCTTTGCACATAATGAGTAAAGTTTGGGCGCGGAGAAGTTGAAATGTGTTGACAACAACTGTTGAGTTGAAGTTGCGAGTTTTCGAGAGAAAAGTTCTGCGAAAGATTTATGGTCCTTTGCACGATGGCCACGGCGAATATCGCATTCGATGGAACGATGAGCTGTACGAGATATACGACGACATTGACATAGTTCAGCGAATTAAAAGACAGCGGCTACGGTGGCTAGGTCATGCTGTCCGGATGGACGAAAACACTCCAGCTCTGAAAGTATTCGACGCAGTACCCGCCGGGGGAAGCAGAGGAAGAGGAAGACCTCCACTCCGTTGTAAGGACCAAGTGCAGAAGGACCTGACTACACTTGGAATATCCAATTGGTGCCATTTAGCGAAAAGAAGAAACGACTGGCGCTCTGTCAAGAAGAAGATCTCAAGAACTGAGGAAGCAGTACGCATATATATCGGACAGTTGGCCTTTATTTATAGCTATATATAAATTTAGTTGTGGAAAATAGTCGCGACATGGAAGAATTTCACTGAATCTGCTACTTGAACGTAAAAAATTCGTGAAAACTTAGCAAAAATGAACTCGTCAGAGAAAAAAAAACTTAATCATGCGAGAACAAGGTCTGAAGAACTAAGGATAAAAAATATATATGCCTCAAATATCGAAATTTTGTACCTCGAAACTGGATTCGATTCTAGTAACTATGAAGATGTATATAAATGTGCAAGAATTGCAGCCGCCCAGAAATATCATCGTTCTATATTTCGTCAAAAATCATGCCGGTGAGAACGTAACTATCAATGGCGACCTTTCTCGCGCCTTGATAACCGACTATTTGATGCCTGATATTGAAGTTCTTGAAGTTGAGTTGATCTCGACGACATTTGGTTTCAACAAGTCGGCGCCACTTCCCACACATCTCATCAATAAATGGATATATTGGGAGAACACTTCTGTGAGCAGATGATTCCATGTTTTGGGTTGGTCGATTTGCCACCAAAATCGTTTGATAGCACATACTTTAAACTTTCTCCTGTAGGAATATGTAAAGTTTAGAGTCTATGCAGACAGTCCTACTACGATTCTGGCATGGTGTCATTCGTCAGTTACCTGTCAAAATGCTCAAACGAGTCATCGGAAATTGGACTCAAGGGATAGATCATCTGAAACATAGCCACGGCCAACATTAGAAACAGATAATCTTCACGAAATAAATGCCATAGAATGTGCTTTCGAATGATAATAAGTGTTTCACATTGAATTTGAAATTGTTGAGTTTTTTCTTTCAAAAAAAAGTAGGGAACCTCGAAATGGATCACTTTCTATAAAAATAAGATAGCTAAGATCTCCAACTAAAAGCAGTATTTTCCACATAATATACTGATGCGGAAAATATTTTATTATTTATTTCTTATTATATATTGCTTTATTCTTACCTTGAAGTATGTTGATTCTGCGTTTTAGCCACACTTGCTGCTCATTCGTTCATTGAAAATTTAGATGACGAGTTCTTACGACATTAAATCGGTACACTGAAATAATTAAGATTAGTAGTCATTTATATAGAATTATTATACATATTACGGCACAAAAAGCTGCTATAAGATTGAGAAATATAGGCTATTTATGGTAAAATACTATTAAAAGTCATTTACTTCATAATTTTAAAATTAACAGAATCATTAAGACTTTCTGAATAGCAGATTTTCAAACGTGAGACCTACATAATAGCCTAATGACTATCTTATAGCTAAGTTTGGTTTACTAAGTAATAGTTTGAGAAATAGTTACTAAGAAGCTGATTCTCAAAGTCATTTTTAAATAATTTAAATCTTTCAGTCTTTAAAGAGAAAAGTTTAAATACCAGAAAAGTTAAGTAAGAAAGTTAGTGATAATTCCAATAGTAATATTAGAAGAAAATCATGGTATGGGATTTGTCTTAAATATTTTGAGATAATATATTACTCTTCTCCCGATCTTAACATACACACCACACTAGCACACAACATCGACTTAGACTCACAACACTGATACGCAACTTTTACCACACACAGCATATAACTACTTACGATCCACATTATACACTACGCACGAAAGTACCACACATCCACAAATACACAGAAATACACCGACCACTATCACATGACCTGATTCCTCACCCAAAATGGACGAAAAGGGCAGATGGGGCATTCATCCTACATACAATACTAATACGAAGGTGAAGTGAAAAAGGTGAGTGCGCGCTAATACAAATACGATATTTATAACCTGTTCCTCAGAGTAAAAAGAAAACTAACATTGTAATTCTCCATAACGACTTGAGAAATTATTTACAAGGACAAAATATGATATTTATAACCTGTTCCTCAGAGTACTATTAAAAGAAAATAGGTCATGTTTCTACAACCGTAAAAAAANGAAATTATTTACAAGGACAAAATATGATATTTATAACCTGTTCCTCAGAGTACTATTAAAAGAAAATAGGTCATGTTTCTACAACCGTAAAAAAAACTAACATTGTAATTCTCCATACCGACTTGAGAAATTATTTACCAGGACAGAAAACAGCTGTGGAAAGCTAAACAAACATATTATCAAAATTTTTTCGACGGAACACAAACAAATGAATCAATATTACATAATATGCTTTATTTCACCTTCAGGGATTCATCTTACATACACCCATTGCATAAATAAATTTTCATTGCGATAGATAAAACTTTAGGGATTTAGGAAAGTCTAATGTATTTTTAAGTAGCCTGCCATAACGGCAATAAAATAGTAATAATAGAAAATTAGCTATAATTTCTCATCATATTTGAATAATTTACATTTACCCCGCTATTTGTTTACATAGGAGAAATACTAGCGAATGATGAAAATATTACGAGTTTGTGTACTTAGTAAGGCTGACATGGGGTAATTTGTGGGCTAAAGGAGATTCGAAAAAAGTATGTACCCGCTTTCCCATATTTTGTGCCGCGCGAACACCCATGTTCGACCATCCTTATAAATAGTTAATAATACTACAAAAGTCACATGCGCTCCAAATTACCAAATCATCAGTTAATAACCTAATTACAGTCACCGTAATAAGTGTATGACACGAGTCTGCCGACTGCTTTTCGGCATATTATGTGGGCTATAATAAAATCTAGGCAGACATAAAAATTAAGATTTTCCTGCACAGATTACTTAATCAAACACATTATTTAGCCGTAGACACGTTGGCGTTGAAAATTAATCATACTTAAGTGAAATGATTAAACCTCTTCAGGGACAAATAGTTTAGTAGCAGTTTGCAGCAGTTTGAATCAAGCAAGTAAAATAAATAATAATTATATGTATGTATTCATTTGAGACCTTATAATGATTAGAACCCACAAATATGAGTATATAACCGGTTGGTAAACATATCTTCAAAGCTAACGAATAATAATAACATCAAGCAACAGTAACTGTCCGTTGATTTAGGATTTTTATTCTAATAAAACAGTTGTATATATATTATTTATAATTGAAATGTAAAGAGTAATCGATGGTGTTCCGCTATAACTAAAAATTATTATAAAATTTGAACTGGATGGCAACGCTTAGTGAAGTTTCGCATACACTTGTTACAGGTCTCGGCTGGTGTGATCCTCATTTCTTTCAGCAAATTTTGTCTTTTATGCTTTTGACTTTATAAACGCCATTCGCTTGATTATTTCATAGTTTTGGCATCATATTCATAAACTTAGGCCTTCTATTTCTTTATTGGCGTAGAACTGCGTAAAGCTAGACCTCGTCACCAGTAATAATGTGTTAGATAAATGTAACGTCCTCAGTTGTCATACACCTCTTTTTCTGATTCGAAGTCGTTTTTTCAAAGATTCAGGCCTCTTGGTACGAATCTAGCTTAGACATGCTCCATATCCAAAACATTAACCAAAATGTGTTTAGACCCTCTGCTACCCCACTGATGCTAACACGGCGATTTTCAATTACAATTTGTTTAACTTTTATGATATTATCAACAGAGGTGAATGGACACTCGCATGGTACAAGGTTTGGATTGCTTCGCAACCTTCACAGGAAATTTTGTGTCACTAAAGTATTTGTGTTTGTGGTAAAGCAAACTCCCCAAAACACTTTTGCAACATTTTCAAGAACTTAGTAGTCCCGATTCCATTGGAAACATAAAATTTCTATTAAACTCGTTGTTAGTTTTCTTTTCATGATAAAAATCACCAAACAAACATTTATCATCCTAAACAAAGAGCTGCCAAATACATACTCATTGACATATGGAGATCAAAGTTCTCAAGAACATAAAAGTTATTCAAATCTAGGAAAGATCTGTATCCTTTCGGCTATTCAATCATTTTTAAAGCTTTAACTACCTTTGGGGTAAACCTTTTTTATTTTACCTCTCCTATATAAAGCAATTACTTTGAAATAGTTTACCAAATATGTACAGTTCAGGCTAAAATAGCGCTCGAAAACGAAGGAAAACCCCAAAATTAATTAATTTTAAAGAACAGAGATCTCCTGGTTAAGAACACAAAGTGATCGCTTTTGAAATACCTACGACGATGAACCGCTTTCACGGATTTTCACGTATAACTTTTTATACTCTCGCAACAAAATTGCTAAAGAGAGTATTATAGTTTTGTTCACATAACGGTTGTTTGTAAGTCCTAAAACTAAAAGAGTCAGATATAGGGTTATATATACCAAAG
>NW_017537600.1:1629022-1697715 GCF_001853355.1 Bactrocera latifrons
AAATTTGGCACAAAGGATCGCATTAGGGAGGGGCATATTTGGACGTAATTTTTTCGTAGAAGTGGGCGTGGCCCCGCCCCCTACTAAGTTTTTTTTACATATCTCGGAAACTACTATAGCTATGTCAACCCAACTCTACAGAGTCGTTTCCTTCAGGCATTTTCTTATACAGTTCAAAAACGGAAGAAATCGGATAATAACCACGCCCACCTCCCATACGAAGGTTATGTTGAAAATCACTAAAAGTGCGTTAACCGACTAACAAAAAACGTCAGAAACACTAAATTTTAGTCAAGAAATGGCAGAAGGAAGCTGCACCCATCCTTGTTTTTTTTAATTGGAAATGGGTGTGGCGTCGCCCATTTACGGACCGTTTTCGCTGAAATTCGGTACATAATAGTTTCTTAACACCCTGATGACATGTACGAAATATGGGTGAAATCGGTTCACAAACACGCCTTCTTCCAATATAACGCTATTTTGAATTCCATCTGATGCGTTCTCTGTATGATATATTCATTAGGAACCAATGATGATAGCGGAATAAAACTTTACACAAATACGGTATTTGATGCGAGAGTATAAAATGTTAGGTGACACCCGAACTTAGCCTTTCCTTACTTCTTCAGGTTATGTTAGTTATGGTATGAAGTATGGACTGTTTTGCTTTCGTAGATATTATTTGATAACGAAATTTGGTTTGAAAGCAAAAATAATATTTAGGTATAGACGAAATTTTTTGGTAATTTAAAAAATAAAAGAAATAAATGTTGACTTAAAAAGACACGTCCTTTGTTTCGCTAACTTTTTAAATTCAAGAAAAGCGACTGCTTTGAAAAATATCCAAAAAGTAGTCTAAAAAAACTGATTGAAACAAATCGTCTACACTCGCGATTTGAAAATATCGAAATAAAAATATAACTAGAAACGCAACAGTGCTTGTTTATGAGATATTGAGCCCGAACTTTGGACGCGCTGCGATTATGCACAGCCTACCTTTAATGGTTTTGTTTTTGTAAATATTTTTTGGTTTTGGCGCGATTCTGATAAAACTATAAAAGAAATTCCCAATCTGTAGATTGGTACTCAATCACAAAACAATTTGCTGTGTTTCGACGACTTTTGGGGAAAATGTTTAAAAAAAAAAAAAAAATTTTCATTCACATCGCCACTGTTTTTCCAGATCTAATCATAACTGGATTTAAAGCGTTAAGAAAAAGTATAAATTTTTGGTTTGGTTTAAGCTAAACACATTGCCAAGAAGTCGACTACATTTTATCGGGAGTGGTGCCAAAAAAGCAATTATTTATTGTATTTTCTATATACGAGTTTAACTAATAAAATCGTCAAAAATAGGCCCGAAATGTGAGCATGAAGACGACCTCTTAAAAAATTTTTTATTTTGCCCAAAAATAATATCGCGTTGACATTTTTAATAGGATATTGAACTCAGACCATGGAGATCCTCTGGAGCTTAACTGGTGACAAATCAAAGGGTTAACAATGCTAAGCTATGTTTGAGGAGATAAAAACGGCATTGCAGGAAGAGCTAAACAAGATCATACAAAATCACATTTTTAAGTTTTCTGGGAATTGGAAAGAACGATGGCACAAGCGCAATATCTGTGGAAGTGTTTTCAGTGATGGAAAAAAAATATTCATGAATAAAAAAATCTTAAGAAATACAAAATTCACAATACCATTTCAAGAAAAACCGAATTTCTAGACTCGAATACCCGCTTGAGTGCATTAAAAATATCAAAACTCGTTAAATATCCGAAACACGGGGTTCCTGCAATTTCATGACATATTCTATTAAATAATTAACTGAAGTTAATAAACTTACAAAACATAAAAATATAAAAAATCTAAAATAAATGCCGAAGGTATAGGCAAAGCAGCAAAAGGAGGAGTCCTTCAAGTTTGCCAGATAATTGTGGAAACTAAAAACTATTTTGTAGGTTTGTCAAGGTTTCTGGCAATATTTTTGGATGTAAGTACATATATATAGATAATAATTTCAGACGGCCACACCTGTACTATCAACATGCAACAAGCCACAAGCTCGCTCATGAAATAATTTGTGCGATCTTTGAAGTTAATTATGCTTATTGAAAATTGCCCGGCTTCGATAATTTATTGTCTCATTTAAAGGATTAAAATCAACGCGTGCAGACAGACAGACGCACAGACGAAGCATTCAATTACCGTGGTCAACAGTATCAGCGAAAGTAGCAGAACCAACAGCAACAACAACAACAGCAGCAATAACGTCAACCAACACTTAATGACATTAAAACGACGAGTTGATAAATGTGTGTGCGTGGCTTGACCGCAAACGCGTGGCAGCAACAACAACCAATTGTCGCTTGTGCAGCAGCGCGCCAACAACAAAATCTGCTTTAAATATGGCTTAGAACGGATAATAATATTGATCAACAATCGAAAAGTTATTTAACCGACTGCAAGTGAGGAGCGGAAAGTGCAGCTAGGCGGCAAATATTGTATCATCACACGTGACGAGGTATTGCGCTGGTGCCGGTTTGTTGAAGTGTAATGGGGGTGTGTGGGATGCGCAGCGTTTGTGTGTCAGGAAGTGGTCGTTTGTCTTGCATTTAATTGCAGCATAATGAATTAATTAATTAATAGACACTGGTAAGCATCGACTGCGCTTCAAATTACCTATTACAGGTTAATGGATTTGATTGTATGGACACAAGAATATAATGAAGCGATTGAATTGATTGCAAGTGAAAGTGCTTAAGAGGATGGTGATTAGCGTTTGTAATGGTGCTTTAGTGAAGATGTGTTTAAATTGTTATGTGGAGATATGTTAAATTAAATCTGTTCAGGCATTTAGGAAATCAAAAATGATATGCCATACAATAAACCAGATTAATTTTTAAAATAAATATTTTTATTTAAAAAATAAAAGTCCAAAAAGTAGCTTCTAAAGTATTTAATATCATTGAGTATATAATATTTGCAATTTATTGTTTAAGCAATTTGATAAAAGTGTTGCCTACTATTTGGCGCACTTTAGCAAAGACACATACCCTATGAAATTTGTAATTTTCCACACTACAAAGAAACGGACTTTTAATTTATATTACCACACTATTATTATTATTATTGATTTTTAGAAAACTTTATTATACATTGAAATTTCGACCATTTAAAGTCAACTTTTCAAAGCGAAGTACACAGTGTAATAATTCATTGTTTATCCAAGTCATCAACCTCAAAACATATGAAGTTAATAATCTTATTAGTTGGCAGTTACTTCGAGCAAAAACGAAAAGAAGATCTAAACCCGTTAAGATCGGTAAGTTTTAAGTTTTTTTTTTCGCAAAAACAGCAAAGTCTTGAAGCCCAAATATATGATACAGTGAATCGATATCAAAGATGCATATCTGGAAGGGCAATAGTCGAAAATACCAACAAATTAATAGAAATAATCGGGCTCAACAGTCAAGTAAGCAATTTCCTTGATGCCCACAAGCTAAACATTGCAGAAAAACTATTTGAAACTATTATATATATAAAGTTTAGCACAAACATAAGCTCGATGTAAGGTAGCCATAGTAGCTATCGCAAAACAAACAACAGCAAAGAACGATTTTCCGCCTGCGATTCATTGCTGAATCGTAACAAAATCAATGCATTTCTGAAATGGCTGGCCACTGGTGTTAGAAAGTGGGTCAGTTGCGACAACCTCAAGCGAAAGCGATCGTTATCGAACCCCGATATACCGTCGCACATGGTAGTCCCCCTGGATTGACTTTTAGGAAAGTTTAGCTATGCATTTATAGGGATCGAACTTTTATTTCCGACCTGTGTTATCAACAACTGGACCGTTTTGAAGAAGCACAGAATGTTTTGGTCTAGACCAATATCAGAGGCATTAATTTTTCATGTGTACCAACAGGACAGTCTCAGGTCACCTACATCGATAGTGACTGGCCAGAAATAGCAATTGGACCGTTTTGAAGAAGCACAGTATGGGTTCGCTTTGTCCAATAGAAGATACATGCATTTTTCGTTTTTCTGGTATTGTATCAAGGTATTCTCACATCACTTACATCGATAGTGACTGGTCAGAAACTGAAGCAGCATAGTTGGGAGGCTCGTGTGTATCCACCATATAGTCCGAGGCCAGCACTAAGTGATCACAACTGGTTCCTGGCGATGGCAATTGACTTTGCTAGTGAAAATTTCGCCCCAGGAGAAGCTGCTGAAATGGGAACGTCCCAGTTCTTTGACACCAGAGACAATAGTTGCTGTAAAAGAAGCAATATGAAAAGGTGCTGAAAATGGATCATCCCAGTTTTTTGACAACAGGGAGAGAGTTTCTGTGAGAGTGGCTATGAACTTACCAACGAAATAGCAAAAGTTATTGAAATAAAAGGTGTATACTTGACCTAAATCGAAAATTTTTTTTAAGAAACCTTAAATGTAGTGCAAGCATAATGTATTCCTTTATACTTATGCTTACATAATTATGTTTTTCATTCATTATATTCTACATTCTACTAAAATCGGCATTAATGCTATTTCTTAGTTTACGCATCTTTTAATTTCAACACAAATGACTTTCGTTCGAAGCACCAAGCTCATTCTTCCACTCTCGTGCAGAGCACGTGTAACTTCATTAGTTAGACGGCCAACTCCACTCTCAGCGAAGCACTCAACTCTTAAATGGCATTTAAAATGGCGCTTAACGATGCTTCAAACATGGAAATAAACAAAAATGGAAAACAAATCGCAAAGTGTACTGGAAGTACATAAATAAATAGCCTCGAAGGATATTTAATCACTTGGAGTTCGCCTCACCCACTATACTTAGCGTATGCCCTCTTGCACCGCAAGCGTTAAACATCGGTTACAACACCAAAACAACGCACTTTAACGCAGCAGAGGGGTTAAATGAGTAAGTCATTTGCCAAGCTAACTCAAAAAAAGTAAAAAATAACAAAAAAATAAATTTAAAAAAAAATAACAGGAAAGAAGAAAAAAAATTACAAAAACGGAGAAAAAACGATAGCAATAACTGTTGGACGCGCAATTTTTACGTCATTATTAAGTTATTTATTTTGTATCCTTGCCACAGGAAGAGGAGTGCAAAAATAAATTCAATTAACGTGATTCCGTACTTAAGCATTTAATAATAAGCAGTTAAGTATCCGCAAGTTTTTGCTTCCTTTTTCTGAACTACATTAGTTATTATTTGCTTTCTTTTAATGGCTTTTGCTGAGCTTGAGCGCGTAGAGTTGTTGTATACGTATTAGGTTTTTACCTTGAAAAGAAAAGGAAATGGCAATGTGCTTCAAATTGCTTAAAAATTAAAATTACAAATCGAGGGCAACTATTTTGTAACGGTTATTGTTAAAACCGAAAGCAATTTGTTGTAACAATTTGTAACGTTTTGGGTGCAAGCTGTAAATGGGTATGGTTTAAACCTTTGATTGGAAGAAAAGCGTACTGCATGTGAAAGAGATTTGCTGAAGAAGGGGCACACGTAACACAAATAGTCCCCATATGATCAAATTTGACCCGGACTGGTCCATGTAAACTGGCGCGTACTGGTTTAAATTGGCATGTCTGGGTCAAATTTGATCATATGATCACGGAGTTGTCTGAATCCACAACTTCTCTATCATATGATTAAATTAACTTTAACCGGAAATTGTTTGAATCCACAACTTCTCTACTATGTGATCAAATTTGAACCGGACTGGCCCATTTAAACTGGGCGCGAGAATTGAATCGATCACAAAATTTTGCTTAGATTAGTACAAACTTTTTTAAGATCATGTGAAGTTTGATCTCCGTATAAATATCAGTTAGTGTGTTTGACAGATTTTTACCTTCCAAAAAAAAATTATCCGATTTTCCTTGAAATTGTGATGCTTTCAACTGAATGACTTCTACAAACTTATTGAATATGTTTTGGGTAGTCTACTCTATCACAAACCCTAGTAAAGGTCGTGAAGTCTTCTAAAACTTGCCAACTGCGAGTCGACAATCCAATTCTGTTAAATACGATCGAAAAGGTTAAAAGAACAGTGCTTCAAGATCATCATGCTGGCATCAGAGAGTTAGCAGAGCATCTCAATATCACTTATGAATTGATTGAAAACATTTGGGTTAATGTTTTGATTATAAAGCTATCGACGTCGAATAAGTTTCGTAATATAAATGCTGGACAACGTAGGAACACGACATCGAATCGTCCAACCAAATCTATCAAATGGCGCACCAATACCTGTAAATACCTGAAACTGGAAAGTATTTGGAAAAATCGATTAAGCCTTCGAAGGCTCTATTGGCTCAGGAGCCTTCTACAGCCATTTTTGATCTACAGTTTTTATATTTGGCAACAAAGCACCGATATGAGATCTAAGTGAATTCACAAAATTGTCGTGGAGTTCGCAGTTCTGCATACCCAATTCGCTTGAGAGGTCTTTTGTGGTTCGACTTCTCCTTCCAGACCACAAAATTCGGGAGTTGAAAAGTATAAGCTATCCTAAGAGTTCCAACCGGTTATAAACCAGTTAAAAGGCAATTCTGTAATCACGTGGTGAAATATAGAGTTAAAAGGTAGATCCAACGGAATTTGTCAAAACCAGTAAAAGTAAATACCAAAAAAATACCCGCCAAATACTACCAGGTTGACCGTTGTCTTTCGGGCGCTTTGAACAACTTTGCACGAGCTGGATAGAGTCAGTCTAAAAACTTGTCTGCTCATATTGCACTCTAATTCACTACTCTAGTTGGGCACTAACTTTCAAAGTTTTATGGAGGAAGTTGAGATGGAAACATCTAGGCTCGTTCTTCTCCATTGCCCAGATTTTGCAAATCAGCAGTCACATTTTCGCTAAACTAAAACTGATAAGCCAGAATTGAACTCCTTGATAGACATTTGGTATTCCTTCACGCGCAAATAAAAATCTCATACAAGTGATCTGCTTCCACGGATGCTGAGGTTCACGAAAAGTGATTGTCATGAGTGACACGGACTTTGAATGTGAATAGACCACCGGCATAGAATTGGTGTTCCAATTTATCGGGAGGGGCAAAAGCTCACAGCACTTTATCGATTTGTGGGACTATTCTCAGTCAATACATTGAAGCAATTAGGTAACACAATGGACCGGTATTAGAACTGTCCAAATTGTCTAAACCGCTATAAGCGCGTTAGCAGTTTCTATGCCAGTAAGGAAGAAGAGGCAGATTTTCTAAACAAAGTTAGAGAGTTTTGTTGTTGGCGAACTCACTTAAAAGCAAAACTGATCATCACTTTCTTTATTCATGAAAAGAAACAACTTAGTTTGAGCTCAAAATTAACAAGCTTATACCAAGCATATTGTTTGCCTCGCTTTACATTTTGAAACGTGAACTCTCGATAATTTTTCACAAAGCAACTATCTCTTCACATTCATTTTGCGCCAATTTCCCTTTCCCTCGATTGCCTACTGCTAATCTAACGCACCCATCCTTCCGTTTATATACAAAGGCTAAAGAGCGCCAGTTAACTTTTGCTTAGCAACCTTGCCAACCGTTACTGTTGCTCTTGCCCTTATCACAGTCGCACACAATCGCTTGTGCTTGTGTTCGTTGTTGTGTCACGTTTATATAAATTCCGCAATCACTCATGCACTCAATACAAATGCAGTGGCATGCACCAGTCACCAGTCACCAGTCCGGTCACTCAAATTTCCTTCGTACTTTGACAATATGTTGAATGTGGCAGTCAAAGGTGTGTTAGTGAGTATGACAATCTATTTGAATGGCTGTGGGTTTGTTCTACGCTCAGCTTGCTTGCTAGTCGATTTCCAATACAAACCTGCTCTGTTCATCACTATAAATTCCATAGGACAAATGCAATGAGGTTCACATCAGAGCTCTTCTGTTTTGTTATGCTCCTGTTGTTATTGTTGCGTATGCTTTGTCTTCCCCATAACTTGTTCAGTTGATCTTGTTTTAGTCGAAAGTGTGTGTGTTTTGCTCTCTGAGGCATAAAGCAGAGTCAACGTTACAACTACTATGTAATTGTTTACACTGTTGTAGGTGTACCTATTCAGATAATGCTGAGATTCACCGTTATATTTGGTTTAATACCCCGTAAGCAAAACATGAAAAGATTATTTTGTCTTTATTTTAGACATAAAGACTTTAAATAATAGTGTTTTAGTATTTGTGGTAAAAGGAAACTGACTTTAAGAATCTCTATTTAATCTATTTAGAAGTTTAGGAGAATTTCCTGATATCATTTTATACGAATTCTATGTTAAAACCTAAGAAACGGTTATTGGGCTTGGGTTAAGCTTTCACACGTTGATCATAGCACACACAGTTTCTATTGTTATCGACGACGCTACTTGAACCAAAAGTTGCTTAGATTCTGACGTCTTGTTTGTTTGAAACTTCTTCAACAGTGCAAAAATTTTCATCGGTAAAAAGGCTACTTTCGTAACCTAATTTGTTCAAGTGGGTTGCCAAAAGATGACTAGTTGACCGATTTTAAGTGAAGGTCATCTCGAAGATCAAATTGTTCACGATAAGTTTCTAGAGGTGATTTGGTTAGAATCACGCGATGACGACGATTTATCTTTTCACGAAATATAGTAGTATAGTGTTATGAAGATTACAAGAAACAAATTGGATCAATTTCCACATTGTCTGCGAAATACTGTTGACAATTGGGAAAAACCGCAACGACAGGTCGCCTAGGCAGGATTCGTTTGCGAGTTCGTTCAAATTACTAAACTCGACAATAACGCTCAATATTATTTGTGCAAAGAGCATGAGATTTCAGATGTCTAGTAAGCCAAACCTTGGTGAGATTAATAGTTACACCAAAGCTTCAGGAACCTAGAAGAAGTTTGAGTGACCCAGATTAATGTTTAGAGAGTATTATTCATGTCTGTTTATGCTCTTCTCTTCCAATGCTAGATTATTTAATATGAATATGGTCGAGACAAACAGTCCGCTTCTTGGAGCAGACAAAAAGATGGTTCTGGTATATACTCAAATGATACATATCTGAAAAGATGATTACAGCCCGATACTTCGGGAGTATACTTAAGAAACTTGATTCAAAATAGAATTCTCTCCACACCACCGGACATTTGAGGCTAATTTCTTTCATATTATTAAACAAAAGTGACACAATAGGTAATCCACTCTCAAGACAATGCTAAATAACATATTCAAAAGCTCACTTTTGACTTTTAATTTCAGTCCGAACCCACCCGCCCCTTACTTTACTTTCTTCAATGAACTTCAAGTACTCAGCCCTTCGATTCGGTTGTGTCGATTTGTGTTTAATGTAATGTTGTTGGAAATATTGTTAATTTTACAACAACTCATAACTTGGTTGTAATAATTGGGCTAATGTACATGTTGATGAAATATATTCATACCTACTTAAATATGGTACAAGTGACATAATTTGTGTTCAAAAGGAGATAGTATGATGACATTTTAGTAGCCGCACTTTAGTGTAAGTGTGGCAAGAGGTTTCGCTTTAAATTAATTTTCAATGATAATTTAAATTGAATGCAAATCATTATGCAATTTGTAAATATAATATTCTGGTCGAGAATTTATATCTGAAAGCATGAAAGTACGAGTATAAGGACATACGAAACACTGCATTATCGGTAACTTTGGAATGATAGAAACCTGTTAACCAAAAATTCTTATGGACAGTTTACAAAGGAACTGGATCTATATATATAATAAATATATAAAAATGTGTTTCACGAAGAAAAGATAAAAGTTCTGACAAATGCTTAGAAAAAGAGTGAATACTCTCGCTAACGATTTTTTAAACATCAGCAAATAAAGTGTTACAAAAACATATAAAAAAAGTTATTTTACAATGAAAAAGTGAAAGCTCTGATGAAAGCTTTATGAAAAGGATGAAAGCTCTTGCTCATATTTTATGACCACTTTACAATGCATTGAATCAGTTGGTTCATAAAGCATATAAACATAAAAATTTATTTATGTTTAAAAAGTGAAAGCTCTGAAGAAGGCTTTGTAAATCGTGTGAACGCTACTCATATATTTTAGGAAAAGTTTAAAAGCTTATACTGTATACTACATTCTACCTTAAAATTTATTACAAAAAACTGAAAGCTTTGACGAAAACCTTTGCAAAAAAGGTGAAAGCTCTCGCTCCTACTTTATGACCAGCTAACAATGGCATTAAACCATTTGGTCCATAAAACACATTAAAAACATACACAAAAATTATTTATTATAAAAAAAAGCTACATGAAAAGAGTGAAAGCTCAAATTTAATTTTGAGACCCTAATTATAAAAAATCGAAATTTAGGTTTTCCATCCCATACAAAAAAAATAAAATATACATTTTAATATGAACATATGATCATTGAGAAACGAAGACAGACTAATACGAACACATTAATTCGGTACATTTGTGCCAACATGTTAAGTAGAGATGTTCGTCTTCACAGCTGTTCCTCTACCATACCCGGTTTTTAGATGACTTATCAATGCCAGCAAACAGTTTTGAATTGCGTTCATTTGTAATACCAATTCAAAAGCTATTTGCAACATATTGCTTCCTTACACGTGGCCTCACTTCAACTTTCGCTCACAACTCCCCTGATTTAGCATTATGATTGCTTACAGTTGAAGTGGAATCACACATTGCACTAAGAGTCAACGTTTGAAATCATTTTTCAATAGTCAAAATTGCTTCCTCTTCCCCGTTTTTGTTAGTCTTTTCAGGGATAACCTTCGTAGTATATGGATGCGCCAGCCGTCTCAGCTATTAGTGGCATCCTTTGGTCGCTTATTACCTTCGCTGTTGAAAAATCGCTGCCAAGGTGTTGTCAACTACCGCTTCGCCTCCGTACTGCTTCAAAGCAATGCGCAAATGCTAAGGATTCTTATTCATTTGCTTGTCGAAGAAAAATGAAGTCAAGGTTTGTCACTTCATAATGGCGAAGCTTTGCACTTTAAATGGGAGAATAGAACACGCATATACCTCTCAAAATTATCGTTAAGCGATTACGGATGCATAAATTAGTTGCATAGAGAATAAAATGTTTGTGACATTGGCTTTTGTGTGTAATAGAATTTGGTTGATATTTTTGGACGTAGACTGTGAGAGCAACCAAGGACGATCCACCCACTAGACTTTGGCAGTCACTCGCTTGGCATAGAGAACTCAGTATGCTGAGAGTTCTTTCATAATTTCATTTAACTGTAGACACTTTGTTGCAGCTGTTGCTAAAATATGGCAACTCCCACTCCAACCAAACGATTTTAATACACACAGTCAACATTGTCACATGACTGCAATATTTGGCAGGAACTTGTTTAAATGTTTTCATAACTCAAAAAGAGTTTCTATATTTGCTAAAGATGGCAATCCTGCCGCATATCTCTTTTATTTTGCTGGCGACTAACCCGAAATAAATCGGTATATGTGTCATATATGAAAAGGAGCTCGCCGAAGTCAACCAGCAAATAAGACTTTTTAAGGATATTGTGACTCCAACCAAATTTTATACAGTAATACTAAACTAAAATGAGCTAAGATTAGCAAGAAACTGTTACAGTAAGGAAAACTCTTTTTGAATTATGGTAAAGTAGTAAAATTATTTAATTGCTTTAATAGTCGTCGCTTAATATTAATATTCACCCCCTACAGTCTTAATAAGCATTCTGACATTTTTTTCTTTCCAATTAACCCATAGCTAGTTACGAGGTTAGATAGATAACTCTTTTCTTTTCAATTACCGATATAGGATTCCGTACAAGAACTTGAGACTGCATGACAGTTGTATGATATAGTAGTACGAGCCAAAGGTCGTGAAGAGAGCTAGTGAACTAAACAAGGACAAGAGTTTGACCGCTCAGTTTTTATTTCTATATGGTCCGCTAACGGCGGTTCTGACAGATGAGTAGCTTCTTGGGGAAATGGCGTGTGGACATTTTCAGATCGGTATCTCACAAATTACTGACCAAAAGTTATGTAAGGAAACTTTATTTTTTGTAAAAAATTACATAAAAAAACTTTATTATCGTCGACAATGTTTGATGGTCTCGAAACACTTTGTGGAACTAGCTGGTTCTTTTCAGCATTTTTTGGAGAAAGCGGATCCTGTGGTACAAAACAAGCAAGATGACTTGTGAACAGTTATTGCTTAGTGCTTGGTAATATCCAAAACTAAAGAGTAAGAAATCTGGTTTTTGATTTTCGAAAAGTGATCTACTTTTTATGGTTTATTTTGTAAGAAATTTTTAGACGAAGTAACCTTCCTTCTTGATATATCATTTCCCAAGATGGTTGCAGATTTTATTGGGAGATAGACTATGTCTTGGGTTGTCAGTGATAGGAACTCCTATTTAATTGCACAGAGTGTTCCAAACTTGGTATTAAACTTAATATAACTTGTTCAGGGTATAAAAACATGGACACCAAAATTTTCACCATTCCTAATCGCCAAAAATATGGCGACACCAGAAACGTTTAACATCAGTGAATTCCTTAAGGTGGGACTTTCCAACGAGTGAAAATAGAGGAAATCAATACCTGAATCTTTCCGTCCAGTAAAACTAATCACTAAGATAATTGGTGGTAGCTATGGACTAGGAGCATAGAAAAGGCAACCACCTGTAGTGTGTGAGTAATTTAAGTTGTCAAGAAGTAAACCAGGATCCAGACAAACTACTTCAGGTCATTTTCTTTTTAATTTTTTAAAATTCAGTCAAAATTATATTTTTTCAGGTTATTTTTTATTTTTTTCAATAAAAAAATTGCATATTTAAAAGCTTTTGAAACTGAAAAACTAAATTTAAAAAAAAAATCCGTATTTCCAATACTTTCCAAACTACCCTCGTGCATTTAGTATTCTCTTCTATGAGACACATAAAATATCTATGCAGAAGAGTTAAAAGCTTTCAGTCAGACTGGTTTAGTTAACTGTGTCCATTAAAATCGCAGAAAGTGCACCGTTAAGTGGCTAGTTAATAATTCAAAATCGCATTGGCAGGAAATTCGTATGCAGATTAAAATAGCGCGTATTTATTAAAGGTTTGAAAAAGAGGAAAAAATTATGTCGGTGTCAATGAAAGCCAGTAAAAGTGAAAGTGTTACAATCAATAATACGAAAGCAAATGCTAAAGCAGGTAAGGTGCGAGGTCAACTAAAAATATTTTCAGTAAACCTTGTGATAAGCATGATTAAGTGTTGGAAAGCAATGGCGGTTTTCCGAAATTAGTTATTTATATTGCGCTGAGGTTTGGACAGGTCAGAGTTAGGCAGACAATTTTGCAAAATTACTCAAGATAACCGTGAACTTGCTGATGACTCGGACTGGTGCATTTAAAGTACACATGGAATTATAAACAATAAATTCAAAATTACCATGTTGGCATCAGAAATATGACAGAGGATCTCAACATTATAGACCGACACAATACATTTTGGTTAACATTTTTGGATATCAACCGTGTCAATTCAAGGCTTGTATCAAAAGATCTGACTTTTTATACTTAATGTAACTGCTGACCTTACATTCAGCAAACGCCTCATTACTGCTGACGTTCCGTTGGCTTCTGAATATGATATTGAAACTGTCCAACAATCTAGCGAATTGTGCTCCAAAAACGAGGCGAAACAGAAAAAATTCGCGCCAAAGTAGATTGGTTCTGCTTTCTCCAGACTGAAGAAGGAAGCGAAGGAAAGTTCTGGTAGTGAACGAGAGCAAAACAAAATATCTTATGTTATTAAATAAACAACCGTAGCACTCGCGACTTGGCTCCCACATCACTGTTGCCAGTCCTAACTTTGAAATTTTTAACAACGGGCTCCTGAAAACTTGAAGGAATTCTTGATTGTCCGTACATATATTGCGGAAATCATTGCCGATTTTCTGGTACGATACCTATGAAAACTAGTCTTAAAAACTGTTCCTTAAATATCCCCTGACAGAAAGTCTAAAATCGGCTACATATTGTAAGCCAACCACCAGGATCTAGAGTCGATTCAGTCATGTTTGTCTAAACGTTTGCTGTATATACATATGTACATAATGTCCCTCTCGTTTTAAGATATTGTTAAATACGACGTGTGTTCAAAAAGTATCGCGAATTTTGTGTTTTTTCAAAAACTATTTATTTATTCATTAATATCTATTTTGTCCCCTTCAAAGTAATCCCCATGAGATATTATACACTTRTGCCAACGGTTTTTCCAATCTTCGAAGCACTTCAAAAAATCATTTTTTTTATCTTCTTCAGCTCCTCCTTCGACGCCGTCTTTATCTCGTCAAGAGAAGCGCCTGTCATGGGCCTATTCAGTTTAGGGAACAAGAAAAAGTCACAGGGGGCCAGATATGGAATATACGGTGGCTGCGGCATCATTAGTGTGTTGTTTTTGGCCAAAAAGTCGCGCACAAGCAACGATGTGTGAGCAGGGGCGTTATCGTGGTGCAAAAGCCATTTTTTGTTCTTTCACAAATCCGGGCGTTTTTGGCGGATTGCTTCGCGCAAATTTCGCATAACTTGCAGGTAATATTCCTTATTGACCGTTCTTCCCTGTGGCAAGAACTCATGATGCACCACGCCCCTGCAATCGAAGAAAACTGTCAGTAAAACTTTCGCGATACTTTTTGAACACACCTCGTAGGTCTATATTGATATATAGGTCGTCCAAAATCAGTTTTTGTTCCGGAAACTATTGATACTATGGTCAAGTTGATATTGCAAGGCATTTTTGAGCACTTAAAACATTGATTTGATGAGTAAACCTGACTTTTTTTACTGCCGTATGGAATAGACTAAGAGGTTAACGTTTTTCGACTCCTGCGGTTGATGCGTTCAATAGGTAGGTTTTGAATACATATTTTGTTGTTATACAGGTACCTAATCCCCGTTGGGGTGGTAAGGATTAGATAAGTTGTCATCGGTGTGATCCAACGGTAGACTCAAGAAGGGACGACGGGGTCGGACCAAAGGAAGACAAGTGTAAGATGAGTATGGTTAGCAGGGCATGAAAAGAGGTGGCTAGTGTCATGCGGAGACTCGTTGCAGGTAAGGTGCGTTGCACGCTGGACATGCATATGTTTGATATGTCAGGGTATATTCTGGATAAGTAGGAGTTTAACCTGCTACAGTATCCAGAACAAAGCTACGCAAAGGTCAATCTCGATACCAAGTACGCCATTTACTGAGAGGTAGTGGGTGAAGATTTTAATGGCTCCATTGTGAATGATGGTCACCCTTAACTGGGAGTATACGGAGTCACCCTGACGTAGTCTGGAGAGCAGTGTTCTGACATGTTTGAAGCTTCATCGTCTGCATTTCACTGCACCCAGGCGAGCATATTGGTGCGTAGTTAAGGATCGGCCGGCCGATTGCCTAGTATGTTACCAACAACGTTTCTTTGTCTTTTCTCAAAGAGCAGCCGGCTAGCGACTTAAGGATTTTGTTGCTGCTCTGTAAAATGAGCTCACGCTATCGAAAGTCACACTTAAAACTTTAGGGTTACTGATAGTCAGAATCTCAATGTCATCGACAGTTTTTGTTTCCCAAGGTATCGTCATGAGATTTGTCATAGATTATATTCCGAATGCTACAAAATCGAGATATATTTATTTTTCTTATAATACCTATAGAAGCTACAATATACCTTAGTAGATAATAAACATAACTCATAAACATTATTGAAGCGCAGAGTTCAATGGCAAAATCCACCAAGCGCCAAATGGCAACAAATATACAAGCAATACCGTTAGAGCAGCGCGCTTTTAATGACGGTATTTTAATCTCAACATAGATTTGTATTGGCATTATACAGATCGGGAGTGAGCCACCCAACATGACCACGGTTGAGGGTTTATCTGGGCAACGGCAGCTGCGTACGGCGACAGCCATTAAGAAATGAAGATGCAAATCTGCATACTTTTTCATCATCACTCATGCACTAGCATGCCACCACGATGCGTAGTGTGGGCAATGTAGGCAACACGACCGCTCGTACAAGTAGCTTGCGCATCAACAGAGCCTTGAGTGGCGGCAGCGTGAGGAAATTCATGATTTATTTGTCGTTTAAGCTAAACCACATTTCACACTCACTCGCTGACGGCTGTACGGATGTACTATGTATGCTTCTTTTTGGCTGCTGTTACAGCTGTGAGGCATACGCTTGTCGTCACCGTCACAGTCACGCCGCAGGCTGCAAGCAATTGCATTGCCAACGGGCGTACTTGTCGTCGCTGTCGTTGCTATTGTGTGGCAACAACGCCAATAGCTCGCTGGCAGGCTGCCTGTCTGCCTGCCGATTCGACCAGCTAGCTAGCAGCTAGCCTCCTCACTGCTGCAGTGCTGCGCCAACGGCCAACAAATAAATGCATATACAATATTTACTTGGCTGTTTGTGTATGTGCCAGCCACAGCTGGCATTTTCCACAACGCAATCCTTTTATTAATCCCACAGCTAGGCATAATCCTGTTGCTGTTGCTCTAGCTACTCGGCAACTGCTCCGCGTGTGTCTTGTGCCAGCAGCAACCGGGTGACGGTGCCTGGCCTGATTCTGTTGTCACATTGTTGCTGAGATGTGTTGCCATATTGCTTGCTATTGTTGTTGTTGTTATTACTTTTCACTTTTATTGCTATCACTGCTTGGCGCACTTCCTGCCAGCGCTGTTGCTTCATTCTCTTCGTCCTACTCCGTATGCACCTTGGCAATTCATTCACCGACTGGCGTGCTGAATGCCAAGTCACTGCACGTTTATATATATTCCTGTACATTGGGGTGTTCGTTGTTTCACAAGTTCATAATTTCTTGCAAATTATTTTGACTAAATCTTATTTCTGTTAAAATTAAAATATTTTGCATGCAAAGACTGGCTTTTGACCGATTAGTTTGTATGGCAGCTACACATACATATGCCATAGTGCTCCGATCTGAAAAATTTCTTCTATGGTTGTACCGTTGCTCGAATCAATAAGTTATGCCAAATTTCATGATGTGTCTTCATTACGTCTTCAAATTAAAATATTTCTCATACAAGCACAGTACAGTTTGTACGAAATTTCATAAAAATATCTTGTCAATTAAAGACGTTTTCCACCTAAGAACTTGATATTGATGGGTCAGTTTGTATGGCAGCCATATGATATAATGCTCCGATCTGAAGCATTTCTTCGGAGATTGTACCGTTGCTTTGGGTAATAATTTGTGTTAAATTTCGTTAAGATATCTCTTCAAATTAAAAAGTTTCTCATACAAGGGCTTGATTCCGATTGTTTACTTTGTATGGCACCTACATATAATATATGCCAAAGTAATACGATGTCACTAATTTCTTCCCAGGTTGTACCGTTGCTCGAAGCAATAACTCTTTCCGAATTTCATGAAGTTATGTCTTCAAATTAAAAATTATCTCATACAAGGACTTGATGTGTTATAGTAGTCCAATAGAAGTGGTTCCCAGAAATGAGCAGCTCCCAGGTGAGAAAAAGATGTGCGCAAAATTTTAATTTGATATTTCTTAAACTGAGGAACTTGCTCACATATACACATACATACAGATGTACGGATAGACAGACGAACTTGGTTAAAAAACGACTCAGCTCGTCATGCTGTTCATTCCTTCTTCGTATTGCAAAGAGCCTGCCAAACTATTAAGTATATAAAAATCAACTAGAAGATTAACGAACGCCCTAATATATATATACATAAACATGCATTGTAAGGGCGTTCCATTCAAGCACTTCTTCTGTTGGCATTCTACCGGCATTGCGGACATTTGCTGACAGTTTAGTCTACGTGCGGCTTGAGTGCGTCGCTGTGTTGTTACGCGTGTGAGTTGGTGTGATTGGAGGTAAGCAAGCAAACAACTGAGTTAATGTTGCTGATAATCTCATCGTGGTAACGTTACAGTTATTGACAGATTGCTGTGGGCTTACCGTGCCTTATTTTGGTTTATTCAATATTTTTATACACCAGCCACGTGGATTTACTTGGTATTAGCTAGTCACATTGATAAATGTTGTAGTAATATTTGCGTAACGGAATTTTTAGCGTGCTCAAATTCAAATTGGGATTAGTAAATATGCTGTGTATTTGTTATTTCGTTAGAGGAGTCAGCTGGAGCGTATAATTCTCAACAGAGTTATGTAAAATCAGTTATGTTTCATGGGAGTGTGCGAAAGTCGAAATTTCAAAAAATCTTAAAAGATTAGTGAAAATGAACATTTCTTGGAAAACTTCTGTCTTTGCACGGCTTTTTGAGTATGAGTCACTCACTTGAAGAAGAGGCACTGGAAGCATTACTCGATGAAAAGTGTTGCCAAACTCAAAAAGAGCTCGTAAGATCTTTGGCAGTCACTCAAATAGTAATTTCAAAACGTTGAACAGCAGTCGGATCATTGAAACGCAAATAATTTGAGTCCCATATGAATTGAAGTCAAGAGACGTTGAAAGGCTATTTTGTATTTTGTTTACAAGAAAAGGTTTTTTTTGCATTGGATTTTTGCAGATGATGAATTTATTACGAAGATCCTAAACGCAAAAAAAAAATGTATAGGATATTTAAAAAACCAGCCAAAACGACTACAGGATAACCATAACACTAGGTTATTGCTTTATATTTGGTGAGATCTGAAGTGTGTGGTTTATTATGTACTTCTAAAGTCAGGTGAAACCATTATTGGGGAAGGCTACCGACAACTCATTAAACGAGTGACTGCCGAAAACAAAATGAATTTCCGACTAGTCACGAGGCAATAATTTTCTATTATGACAGCGCTCGGTCTCATGTTGGAAAACCTGCTGGAAGATTTTGCTTCGCCTTATAGCCCAGATCTTGCACCTTCCGACTACCATTTCTTCCGTTCGATGCACAACTCTCTCACTGGAATACGGTTTACTTGTTTGTTTTCTTTCTTACTTTGGAGAAATGGATATAGAAGGAGATCACTGTTTTGCTAACATGATTCCTAAATCATAGTCTCTCAAATAGAAGAGTAATTGAAAACAACTGAGCAATCTATTGGAAGATGGCAATGTTACTGATTGATTCAAAGAGATAAGGTTTTTTTCAGCTTTGAGAGTACTCAATACTGCCCAATTTTTAAGATTTTTTGTGCTCTATAATTTCATTAACTCTATAACTCATTTTGCCATCAATTTACTAAACCATAAAATAAATCTGCTTATAGTCTGAGGTTGATATAGTGTTAATGTTCAACTGTTTATCGCTGACAAGTAGTTTAAGACATATGAGAACATGTGCATACATGTGCATCGATTTTATACAATAATATTTTTTCTAAAAAAATCGAGGCACCCTGTACATATTTGTTCTACATTGCCATTCGAGTATGTTATTAGCTAAAATTTACATATTCTAATGAAGTGAATTGCTTCCTTATTTTTATAAATGAGCATCCTTCCCATTATTCCTTACCTCAATAAAACGCATAAATATTATTAAATGAAGGGAAAATTATCTGGTACGGACTTTTATGACCGTAAAGATAGACAAACAAAATATACTTAACACAAATGTAAAATTTAAATATATGAAAGTGATAACAGGATATTAAATTTGTCAATCAATATGAGTTGGTTGATTTGTTTTAAAGATTCGTGGCTTTTTAGAGTGCTTAACTGATACACTGCACAAAAGTTAGTGATTTCCAAAAGTTTGGAGGTTAATAGGTAAAGGAAAGTTACCTTAAGATTTGTTGACATAAATCGATATATTTTAAAGATTATTTCTACTGCGTTAAGAAATTATATGGTGAGATTTGGTAAATGGTAGAGTTTTCTGATCGGAAAAAAGGAAAAAAATCGAACATTAGTCTACTTAAAATTGAAATCGGTCAGAGAGGCTTCAAGATATGGGTTTATACTTGGAAAGATAATTTTGCCTATCTCGGAACTAGTATTAGCACCAACAAGCCAACAAGTGTTACTTCGAACTGAGTGGCTTTTATTCTGAATGGACAATTGAGACTTAGAGTCCTCGACGAAAAAAACTCAAACTTTATAAGTCCGTCCTGCGATATGGAGCAGAGGTATGAACAATGACAACAACTGATAAGTTGCCGTTTCAAATTTTAAAGATAAAGGTTCTACGGAAGATTTATGGAGCTTTACGTATTGGCAACGGCGAATACCGCAGACGATGAAACGATGAATTGTAAAAGATATACAATGACATTGACATAGATTAGAGAATTAGGAGACAGCTCATCCGAATGGATGAAAATACTCTAGCTCTGAATTGAAATGGAAATGGAAGACTTCCACCCCGTTGGAAATTTCAGTTGGAGAAGAATCTGGCTACACTTGGAATCTTCAATTGGCGCAAATATCGAAAAGGAAGAACGGTTGGAACGCTTTTGTAAACGTGTCTGAATCAAAATTTACTTTTCACTTTAACTATTTTTAAAGGCTTTGGTCATGATCTAATATTGGCGTTTTCGGATAGACAATCCGAATAGAGAATTCCGAAAAATCCAATGAAAAATACAGTCGAGATGTATGATTAACTTTTCAAACATTAATAAGACTAAATTTTAGTTTGGTTGAAACATAAAAATATTTTGAAAACAAAAACCTGCAATAATTGAATTATTCACATGTTGGAACTTATATACAAACTGAATAATCGGAAACAATAATGTAATTTCCCAAGAAGTTGTTCAGATCGGATCACTATATCATATAGCTGTCATACAAACTGAATCTACATTGTAAAGTTCTTCTAAGTCTTCATTTGTATTTTCAGCTTCGGCGCTACTAAGGTTAAGGTTATTTTTTTTTTTTTTTTTTTTTTTTTTTATTTTTTTTTTTTTTTGCACAGTGTAATACACCAAACTCGCATGAATCAAAAAAATAGAAATAAAATGCACACAATATTTACATTCCTTCTAATAAGTGTATTACAACCAACAAACAGACGGATTACGACTCATAAAATATGACAGCACAAGCCTTCAAATATCAAGCAGCATATGCTTATATTTATACTTAAACGAACACACATAAATTATGACTCTATTGCAGAGCTTTAGCGAAAGGATTTAGCAAGGCATATTTGTAATATAAAATCGTAAGGAGTTCTTGAAGAAAAATGCATAGCAATTGAGTAAGCATATGCGAGTGGTCATTTATTAGCGCATAGACTGAGTTGCTTGCATTTTATAGGCGCACAAGCGCATTAAATTGTTGTCAGATTAGACTGTAATTTGTTGAGCTAACGTTTGTATGTGTGTGTAGACTGCTCTGAATATGCATTTTATTACTTCTTAGCTACAATGTCAATTTCTCAATAACCACATCAACTTTTATGTATGACTCAACAGTGGGTGTGTGCGCCTGGGTGTATGCAACAAATTACGCTCATTCTTCAACATTCTTTACAACAGAGCTTACCTAAACTGCGGCAGCTGTTGTGCGCTCCTTTGTTTTTGTGTTTTATTATGTTTTTGGCATTTTTTATATTGACATAAGTATATATTTATGTTTTTTACAGCACATTTTTACCATTTTGATTTATCACTCCATCCCTTGTTGACAATTTTGGACTTTTGTTGCCTTGCGAGGTATGTACTTGATTTTCGATACAGTGCATTTTATGTCAATGCTGTTTTTATGGAAATATTTGGGTCACACAGAGGGTTTATTTAAATTCATATGTCAAAGTACTTAACTTACTTACCGGCCTGATTTTTACGATAATTTGTAATTGATGGGATATTTTTAAATCTTGAAAAAATCTTCGTAAAATTTTATATACTATATCGAAATAGCCTGGTTCTAATGTTCATACACCAACGAAATATAATGAACACAAAATCGAGCGCATCGATTTTTTCTCTACTCCACATAAATGCAGGTAGTGTTCATCATCATCTCGTTTGACTAAGTGTGCGGGGAATATTGTTTATAATGGCACTTTATATCGATTAGATTAATTTTCAGACCGTACATGTCACCAGCAACTCCTAGTAGGCACCTCATCCAATCAGTATGCCTTCTGGAAAAAACAGAGTTGAGCGCAGTTCTATTAACACACCTCTGTTTACACTCAACTCGTGGTGGGTTCATCGCGAGTAATTGAGTTCGGAATGCAGGTTAAAACTCCAAGGTTCAACTTCGTAATATGGAAAAAGACACGACTGTTACTCCCTTGAAACGTTTTTCTAACTTCACTTTTTAAAACCTCCGAATATAACCATAATCTTCGCAATTTTTTTGGGGATTACCGAAGTGATTAATTTTATAGAATACGAGTATAACCAGCGCGGTTCAGGCCCAAGCTTTATGTTTCATCGGGTTTTGGGCAGAGCCTAACCCAGATGATTTATATTGGGTAGTCGAAAAAGTCTTTTCGTATTTTGTAAAAAGTACGGGAAAGGTGAGATTTTACGCTTAATTTAACCAAAAAAAGTTAAAATCGGGAAAGTTGAAAAGAGGATGTAGTGAAAATAATGAAGAAATTCGCTATATTATGAAATTTTTGTATAAAAACGGGAAGAATGCCACGCAAGCCACTAATAAAATTCATGAGGTTTAAGGAAAGGATGCTGTATCAATTTGAGTAGCACAACAATGGTTCGCTCGACTTCCGTATTGGAAATTTGCATGTGAAAGATGCAACTCGCTCTGGTCGACCTATCGTTGAAAAAGTTGATGAAATTATGGATCAGATTGACCAGGACCGTCACATATGCAGCCATGGCATCGCTAAGGAATTTAACATTCATCATCAAACGGCTTTGAACCATTTAAAAAAGGCTAGCTACAAAAAGAAGCTCGACCTTTGGGTACCACATGAATTGTCTGTGAAAAATTTAATGGACCAAATTAACATATGCGATCCTTTGCTGAAACGAAATGAAATCGAACCATTTCAGAAGCGAATGGTAACAGGAGACGAAAAGCTGATCAAATACGACAAAGTTTTGCGAAAAAGATCATGGTCCAAGCGTGGTGAAGCTCAACATATGGTTGCAAAGCCAGAACTGACATCTCGAAAGGTTATACTGAGTGTTTGGTGGGATCGGAAAGGAAAAGAAAAGGAGAACTGATCAAGAGAAAGAGCTTCGTCTTCCATCAGGACATCGCTAGACCACACACATCTTCGATGACGCGGCAAAAACTAAGAGAGCTTGGTTGGGAAGTTTTGAAGCATCGACCAAATAGCACTGACCTTGCACCATTTGACTACCATTTGTTTCGGTCAATGCAAAACTCCTTTAATGGAGTAAAGTTGGCTTCAAGAGAAGCCTGTGAAAATTACTTGTCGCAGTTTTTCGCCGAGAAAACAGAAAAGTTTTACACTGATGGAATAATGTCTCTAGCGGAAAAATGGCAAAAAGTGGTCGACCAAATGGTACAAATTAGGTTCATTAAAGTTCATTACAAATACAAAAAAATAAAAAAAAATAAATTGAAGTTTGATTAGAAATACGAGAAGACTTTTTCGACTACCCAATAAGAGAAATATAGCCAATGAGCAACCCGATAACTTACCATTCAAAATGATCTTATTTTCTCTTGCGGTTGGTCGCGGCCTTATGTCTCGTAGCCTTCTAGACATATTTGAACTTCCCTTTACAGAAGGTATCACATAGCTATAACATTGCTTCGTCTTCTGTAAGGGAAAACCTGTTTGTTTGCTAAAAGGGAACCCGAAATCAGATCTAACATATTTTCTTCATCGGATTTTTAGTCGGCAATTCCGAATCGACTAAAATGTTTCAATAGATTGCTGGTGTTACAATGGCTGGACATGTCGTCCTAATGGATGCAAACACTTGAGCTCTGAGACTGTTCGACGCGGCAACCGCCGAGGGAAGCAGAAGAATAGTAAGAAGTCCACACCGTTGAAAAATTACCTGGCTACACTTGGGATCTCCGATTGACACCAAAAAGCAAGAAGGAATAAAGACTACCAAGTTGTAGGAAACTCAGATATACCGCGTAAACGGTGTCTAGGTCAATAAAGACGAGGAAGATGGCTGGTGTTATCCAGAATGTGGTCTCTGGTTGTCAAAAATGTGGTCCAAGTGGTCGGACTTTAAATCTCACAAGACAAAAGAAGTCCATACTTATACAATCCCAGATAGTCGTCCTTTCAACGAGATAACCAAAAGAAATTCTCCTAATTTCAGACCCATTACATACATTTTTATACCGTCAGCAATCATAGTTCCAAAAATTACGCGACTTCATAAAGTTCTAGATCTTCTATGCAGGAGCTTGAACAATTCACAGTTGCGAAGTTTCTGATATTTATATCTATCCGTTATGACATCGGAGCTTGCTCTCACGTTTCAAGTTAAAAAGATATTATAGGAAATTATAAACAAAACTACGTCTGGCTGCAAGTGATAGCCAACACCTTTCCCAAGAAATCTGCTCAACTTCATTTATATGCAAAACTGAGACCAATCTGTACGCCATTGCTATCAAATCAAACGAAAAGTCAACAACGAAAAGGTCGTACCAAAAATATTTTTTCTACGCTTCGTACAACGTATGCCGCCACAGCCAGTCGGAGTCATCAAAGTCGAAATGACAGTGCGCGGCTGGGATGAGAGCCGCAAGACAAAGCGTCTGTGTTAAAACAACGAACCAACTCCACCATAGAAGAATGTACATACTGCACCTGAAAGCAGAGTGCCGGACAGATTTCAGGACGAAGGAAGTAATCGAGTGTCTAACTAAGAAAAACAACGCGGAAAATGTAAAGAAAAAATGGAGAGAAGACTAGTGATGCATTCAGATGCAGTAAATGGCCAGAAGTGGGCATCAAGTGAGGCGCTAAGAGTCAAACAACGCGCCAACAAGGATGGCCAGCAGTGTCTAGTGCGCTAACTAGTAAAGCAAGGACAAAATGTGGAGTGACGTCCAAAAAAGGTGACTGTCACATAAGACAAATGAATGTCGAGAATACGTTATACTCGGAAGCGCAAACAAAAAAAAGCAACGCTGCAGACGCGGTAAGCGGAAGGTGTGAAATAAAACCGAAAAAAGAAAAAAGCAAAATAAAACGAAAAGTCTGGCAGGCTTGCCGTATAGCCATGCGATGTATTGACCATTTCGGAAACGGAAATGAACTGAGAGGACGGGCTATGGTGCATAACAACAACAGAAAAAAAACGAACAATTTTGGCATAGAAATTAAGAAGGAAAAAACAGATGGTGTGCCATCAGCTCAGCTGTCACGATGTGGCTCACTCAAGTGACAGTCAGAGACAAAGTGTCACATATGTATGCAACGAAAGCGTCCAAACTTTTTTCGGCACATCACTGTTGTTGTAGCGCTATATGGCGTGGCGCGTTAGTGACTGTTATCTGATCGTATGGAATTTTAATTGAATTTGCCGCTTCCGTAACGCGCTTGCGAGTTGTGAAAACCCAATGCAAAAACAACAACGGAAAAGAGAAACGTATAAGAAAGAGAGAAGGACAATTTGCCAATGGTAAAAGTGTTTTAAAAGCGAAAAAATGTGGAAAAAAAATGACGGTAAAACAGAATGACGCTACAAAAGCTATTGTTTTCATAGGCACAAAGGTAATACGAATAGAAAGCGCGTCGAAATTTCGACAAAAAGTCGAGTGTATGCAAATTTTTCCAATACACTAACATACCTTGAAGGATACTTAGTAGGCGGCAGGACATAGAATTTTGTAGGCTAAGAAAACTTTGATTTTTTCAGTGCATCTTCCACTATTCTTTTGTATTTTCGCTTGAAAGTGGCACTTAGATTGCAAATAACCGTACTATAGGCATATAGCGAAGATAGTACCAATTACCGATTGTAATGTTAAACTCAAAACGAAACAATACTTCGTTTAATAGTTGCTATTTCAGTACTTTGGAATCAGATTTTTTTCGGTTACAACAATTCATAACATTCAACTTTCATTTTCCGACACTTTCGTATATGTTAGGTTAGGTTAGGTTAGCTACTTAAGGCCCGTCAAAGCGCCTAAGAAATAGTACTTAGCTAAATGTACCTAACAATGGAACTAGCTAACCTAATCTGACATGATCTTCTCAGCACCAACCGCAGAGCACAGTGGAGCTCACCTGCATTAAGATGTATATCACAAAGCCCATTTTCCTTATCAAGTTGAATGAACTGAGGATGCCACTGTTGAAAAGTGAGCAAAAGGAGTGGCATTTCTCATCGTATCAACATTATTGCTGGAAAGTAGATACTTTTACTATACTGTTTTCATGTCACAACTCATATATCATGGACGGCAAGACATTGAAACTGTACTTCAGAACCGACGATGTTTCACCCGATCTGTTTATTTGAGTTTTTATAACACTAGCGATAACTAGTTATATTGCGAATATTTATTTACCCAGATGCTACTTTAGACGCGGTCAAAGAATACGACTTTCATCTCTATGGACAGAAATTAAATCCTAAACGTAGCTCATCACATAAATCTTTAGATCCACGTATTTGGATGGTGTAATAAAGCTTTAGATAAAACAATAAAAAACAAGAAAAAACGTTAACTTCGGTTGCACTGAAGCTAAATACCCTTCACAGGTGTATTTCTGTTATTAACTATGGAAGCTTAGTAATCCGTTCTGAACCATTTCTTCGGATACTACATTGTTGTCTTAGAAAATAATCTATACCAAATTTCGTGAATATATCTTGTCAAATATGAAAATTGACCATACAAGCATTATATAGTTAACCGATCTGAACAATTTCTTCGAAGAATAATTTGTTGTCTTAGAAAATAGTCTATACCAAATTTCGTGCATATATCTTGCCAAATGTGAAAGTTTTCCATACAAGAAGTTGATTCCGATCATTCAATTTGTATGACAGCTATATGCTATAGTTACCCAATCTGAACAATTTCTTCTGAGATTACAGTGTTGTTTTAAAAAATAATCTATATCAAATTTTGTGAAGGTAGATCGTCAAATGTGAAAGTTTTCCATACAAGAAGCTGATTCCGATCATTCAATTTGTATGACAGCTATATGCTATAGTTACCCAATCTGAACAGTTTCTTCGGAGATTACAGTGTTGCTTTAAAAAATAATCTATATCAAATTTTGTGAAGATACATCATCAAATGTGAAAGTTTTCCATACAAGACGTTGATTCGATCGTTCAGTTTGTATGGCAGCTATATGTTATAGTGATCCGATATCGGCTGTTCCAACAAATGAGCAGCTGCCTTAGAAGCATATAAGCTACCGAAAAGCGGTTGCACATATAATGAGTTCCAGACCACAAACTCTTCCGGGAAGAGAAATATCTGATAAAATGACCACATCAGTACGGCCTTGCCTAGCACTTTGAACATCTTAGATATTTGGTAGCTTCGCAGTTCAAGAGGCAAGATGAAGCCTTATAAATAGTGGCAAAATATCTAAATATAAACTAAACATCCTTCTGATCTCTCCACCGGAGTAGAGATCTTTCTCTTCCTTTGCTTCCACAGGCGGGTAATGAATTGAAAATCTTCGAAACTGGAGCGTTCTTTTCTATCCGGACAGCATGACAGCGCAGCCGCTGTCTTTTAATTCTCTGAACTATGTCAATGTCGCCGTATATCTCGTCTATGCAAGTAAATCTTGCGCAAATCTTTTCCCTCTCCTTGCATCCGCACTATATAGCAGGTCGGGGATGAGGAACTTGTAGAGTTTGACCTTTGTTCGTCGAGAGAAGACTTTACTCTCAATTGCCTACTCAGTTCGAAGTAGCACCTGTTAGCAAGAATGATTCTGAGATGGATTTTAAGTAATGAGTTATACCGGGAGTAATGGGATATAGAGTTGCGGTTAGAGTTGTAGGACTACACTCAATTCTTACTCTGAGTTCTTGATGCGCACTCTGGAAACGTGAGTAACCTTTTTGTGAAATGCGGTAGACAACAAGTGTGGAGCCTGGGTAGACGGCTAAAAGAGAGGAAACTTCAGCGGAGCTACTCCGACATATTCGTTTAAAGAATACACTGACGTCTACTTTCCCCGTCTGTTCACCAAGGGTTTGACTGAGAGCTGAAAGTGTTGGTCTTGGAACTGAAACTCCGTCTGGTATTATAAAGGATCCGTAGGTCTATGTATGCTAAGACAGCCAGTCGATATAATCTAACTTAACTTTTAATAGTCAAAACTGGACAAGTTATAGAAATTTTGTTATCGAGTTCTCCAATAAAGAAAAAGTAAAAATAAAAGGAAAGTTGGAATGATTTCGCCTTGCTGTTCAGAAATTGTTATTTATGAGCAATTCCCTTCGTCCTTTGAGATCAAAAGTTCTTCTTCTTCTTTATTGGCTTACGCGATTATAACTGGAAGGTGGAGCCATGTGACGAAATTCACGCAAGTACGGAAAGTTCTCTGAGAGCCAGAAATGATTATTTTACATACAGATCAAGCAGTTTACGACTTCCTACCTTAGACCAAGTATCCTCTGGATAACCAAAAACATCCATTTAATGACACACATGATTTATTGTGAAAAAGCCTGATAGATATTTGTAAAATCATCTTGGAGAACAAATGGAAGTGGAAGATTTAAACAATAAATGAAAAAGAAACATGCTTAATCATAGATTACTTCACTTAGTTCCTAGTAAGTGCTGCTTCAGTTAGTCATCCCTAATTATATCTTTCACTCTCCTAGTTCTGTACACAACGCAAATATATTCTCAAATGTAGACCGCATTCGTGTCTTCATTTACTAAGGACAAATAACGCAGTGACAGACAGTTAAACGGGTTAAGGGTTATATAGGGGAACAATACTATGCTACTATCCGCCCAGTCAACTGACAGTCCATAGCAAATATTTGAAACGTTTATATTCACAAGTAATTAAGCCATTATGCACGCCCGAAAGTACAATTACACACAGACACATAAATACAAATACACTCGCACATGTCTGTCCATAATCGACTCATTCGCCGCGCATGAGTGTGTGGGACGACAAATGTATACGTATGTGTGTCTATGCTAAGTTTTTGGGAGGGAGTTGGGAGTCGTCTCGCGGACTTGCGAAAAATTATTACACAATGAATAATGCCGCACTGGGTGTCTACTATGGTACGAACGCATTGATATTCGTCATAAATGTGTTTGTATATATGTCGCTTGTTTAAATAGCTAATTTACCATTGGCTGGCTTAGTGCTTGGTTTATGGGTAAGCATGCATGCAGTTGAAAGTCTATTAATGTAAAAGCAGTAGCTTTTGAGTCTGACATGAATAGACAATTCAAAAGCGAGGAAATAATCTGAAGCTCCGGTATGTATCGGTGTGCCTAAGATTTTTAATTGTTGTTTAGCAGAAATTTCGCTAACTTAACGTGTGTTCTTTTGCTATTCATTGACAAGAGAACGAAGTCACTACTACTAGAAATGGAATAACTCGTAAAAAATTAAGAAAATAGTATCCCAAAACGAAAAAAGTGGCGTTTATGTAACTGTAAGAACCTCAGATGGATTGCCAAAGACCGTACGGCTACGATAACCGAGAGCCTAATCCAGGATGTTATGAAACTCTTAGATGAATTGCGGCCAGTAGTTGAATTCAACAGTATGCGTACGGAGCCTTTCCAACACCGGCACCGGTAGCCTTATAGCATCGTAGAGCTCTGGCGCCGTGCATTCCTTTTTAAGGAGTGGACATGTGGAAGCCATAAAAGTACGAATGGATGGCTTTTAGATCCTTGGACTGTAAAACAATACCAACCAAGGATCATCACGTGATTATATACTTTGATCCCGCGATCGATCGTTACATCAGGTGGTGTTTAATTCGCTTCGAAAGCATCGTAGACTTTGTTTGAACTTCATATATCGAAGCGGCAAAGACTTCTCTGCATCCGGGCATCGAACTCATGCTGAAACTATAGTAATCAATAGTAATATAGTATATATATATATACAGAAGGAAAGTAATCTCGTCTCAACAAATGAAGGTTCTAAAGCTTCACAAAGATGTTTAAAGTTACCATTGGCATTAGAACCGACTAGAATAGCTGCGTTATCTGCCGATGGGGGATAGAGCTATTCAATGGTACACTGACGACTCGAGAACAATGGCATTTGAAAATGTTTGGATACAGTTTTTATACTCTCGCAACAATGTTGCTAAAGAGAGTATTATAATTTTGTTCACATAACGGTTGTTTGTAAGTCCTAAAACTAAAAGAGTCAGATATAGGGTTATATATATACCAAAATGATCAGGGTGACGAGTAGAGTTGAAATCCGGATGTCTCTCTGTCCGTCCGTCCGTGCAGGCTGTAACTTGAGTAAAAATTGAGATATCATGATGAAACTTGGTACACGTATTTCTTGGCTAAATAAGAAGGTTAAGTTCGAAGATGGGCAAAATCGGCCCACTGCCACGAACACAAAATGGCGAAAACCGAAAACCTATAAAGTGTCATAACTAAGCCATAAATAAAAATATTAAAGTGAAATTTGGCAAAAAGGATCGCATTAGAGAGAGGCATATTTGGACGTAATTTTTTAGAAAAGTGGGCGTGGCCCCGCCCCCTACTAAGTTTTTTGTACATATCTCGGAAACTGCTACAGCTATGTCAACCAAACTCTATAGAGTCGTTTCCTTCAGGCATCAGGTTGGAGATTAAGTTTTATCAAAAACATAAGCCTACGAGTAGTCCAAAGCCTTCAAAGGCGGTCAGAAGATCGTAAAAGACATACCACGTTCTGAACGACATTTGTTTTCTTCAACTGATGGAAAAATTAAAAAGTGAAGGATATGGTGGTTGAGAACTCGACATCTCTCGCGAGTCCATTTGAATGTTTTTGGTGGATATTTTGGCTATAAAACGCGATCTTGCTCGACTAGTCCTGAATAAGCTAAATCTTTTTCAAAAAAGGTTCCGTAAACAGGTCACTTTTGATTCAAGTGTCGATGAGACATGTGTTTAAGAGTTTGACATGCAAACAAGTCAACAATCATCAGAATGGAGAAAAAAAATAGCTGACACCAAAAAAAACAACATGCCAAACTCGCTCAAAAATTAAGGTTAGCCTTATTGTTTTTTTTTTCAGTTCAGCAATACATGGAAGTTTCGTGGCGCAAAAGCTCATTAAGAAATGCTTATAGGAAAAACTCATACAAAAACTAAGAAAAACAATACAAAGTCCAAACTCTATTTTTGCTTTCTTTATAATACACCTATTACTTAGCAACGCACAGCAACATTTGAGTATTATTATATCGTTGCCAGTTCGGTAACACCCACTTATGGCGCTAAGTAAGTGAGTAAAAGGAAGAAGTGCACTCGTAAACTCGAATGGACGCATTGCTGTGCCCACTCATGTAGCTGTTAAGGGAAAACGTTTAGAAAGCAAAATAAACACATAAGCAACGAACGAAGTAATGTGGAAACGATTTGCGAAAGAAAACTAAAAATGGAAAAACTAAAATAACATTGTCAAAAATAGAAAACAGTTAAAGAAAATGGCAATAAAAAAGTATTAAATATGCTTAAATGTGCTTGAAACCAAGCTAAGGCAGCCAAAGCAGCAACTGTCACAGCAACAAAACAAATGCCTGAACGCAGCAGTTGGAACAGTTAAAACGCTCCAGGGACGCGCATGCAAAAAACGCTGCACAACAAAGCGCCGAGCTACGACAATACCTTTTGCTCTTTGTTGGTCTGTTGTTGCTTTTGCAGTGGAAAATCTCAATGTTGCCCAGTGGCAGTGCATGCATGTTGCACGTAGAGCCGCAAAGTGGACATTCAACTAACTGCAAACGTATACCATATGTACCGTAACTACGGCGATCGCTGTTCTTCAGACTATGGCTGCTCATGTGCTTAGCTTACAGCGACGAATTGCAAGCTGCGCTGAGCACAAAAGTCACTGCTCGCCGCCAATGGTAATGTGAGGCAACAAACAAAAACGAAGCCGCAGCTGTGCAATTCAACGCTTATCAAACCAACAGCAACAAGGCTGCCTTTAGCTGGCAACAACAAAAACAACAAAAAATGGTAACTTGAAATGGAAATTCGCTAAGCAGCTCATTGTCATTGTTTCAAGTTGGCAAGCAGCGTACCGTTAAATGCGCATACAAAGTTAAAAGGGGTGAAGCGTAGGAGCGCAAAAAAGAAATCGTAAAAAATTATAGGTTTTCCATATGGTAGCATAACTTTAGGCGCTTTGGTAAAAAGAATCTAAACAAAGCGAATTTTCGTTACTTCTTTGGGTAGGTATTTGAATGTGAATTGACAAGATGAAGGATGTGCTCATGCTAACGTTAAATCTAACGGGAAATCAAATTGTATGTACAAACAAAAGGTGGCTCACAGAGATATAGACATATTATGCTAAATTATACTATCGTTTTCTACCAAATAAGAAGAGCTAGTTCTAGAGTTCTAAAGAAGAAGACAAAATTGTAGCAGGAAAAACATTAACCGAAGTTATATTCTTCGCAAATGCATTTTGTACGGCACAAAGGAGTATAAAAATAAGTATTTCTAGTTTTTAATGGGACAGCTTGTATGGTGGCTATATGCTATAGTGCTCCAATCTGAGCAATTTCTACGGAGATTATGGCGTTGCCTTGGAAAACAGTCTATACGAAATTTAGTGAAGATATTTTGTCAAATAAAAAAGTTTTCCATACAAGAACTTAATTTTGAGAGATCAGTTTATTTGACAGTTATATGTTATAGTCGTCCAATCTGATTAATTTCTTCAGAGATTATAGCGTTGGCTTGGAAAACAGTCTATACGAAATTTAGTGAAGATATTTTGTCAAATAAAAAAGTTTTCCATACAAGAACTTAATTTTGAGAGATCAGTTTATATGACAGTTATATGTTATAGTCGTCCAATCTGATTAATTTCTTCAGAGATTATAGCGTTGTCTTGGAAAACAGTCTGTACGAAATTTCGTGACAATATCTTTTAAAATAAAACGTTTTCTCCCAGGAACTTGAATTTGATGGATCTGTTTGTATGGTAGCTATATGCTATAGTTGTCCAATCTAAATAATTTCTTCGGTAAATATAGCGTTGCCTTGGAAAACAGTCTGTGCGAAATTTCCTGCAGATATCTTTTTAAATAAGAAAGTTTTCCATAGAGGGACTTGGTTTTGATCGAACAGTTTGTATAACAGCTATGTCCTCAAGTAGTCCGATATTGGTGGCTGCGTAAAACGGGCAGCTTCTTGGGGAGAAACGAGTACGTGCAAAGTTTCAAATCGATTGTATTAAAAACTTTGTGACTAGTTCGCAAATATACAGACAGAGAGACGCACATGGCTAAATCGACTCAGCTTGTCATGTTAATCCTGCAATTCGTCATCTCCGACGTTTTGTTCTGGATATTAAATACTTCATCGCAAACATAAATATCTTGTTCAGGGTATAATAGTAGCTATTAGAGACTATTTTGAACCAATTTATCAGAATCTGAGAGGGCGGTAGGTAAGAAGGTAAGTTCAAATAAGAAGTGCAGGGAGAAGTTCGCTTGATAATGATTAGGGGATTCAAATCAAATGATAAGAGCTAATTTCATTTCCGAACTCGATGAATAAAATAACTAGAATATTTGGAACTTAAACTGGACCACGTTAAAGTACATTCGACCAAGAACTATAACTTTTGTGGGATTCTAAGAACTCTTGCAAAAATCTTGTTTGCTATAGTAACAGCAGCAAAATTGAAACTATAGCGACCGATGACCCTGGAGTTATATGCAAACCGATGTATTATCGTTGTATTCTCGCAAATGATTACAAAACTTCAACAATAATGAGATGATCATTCGTTGAACGAATGAAGAACAACGCCGCAAAAAGTTAGAGGAAGGCAATCAAGCGATAAAAGGTGATCATATTTTAAATTCCCGGGAGCTCGCAACATTACAAAATCCTAAGTTTTTCTTTAAACATCACTCCCAAAAGAAATCATATGATATTTTGAGGAACAATGTAGAAAATTTTTCAACTACTATATACTGAATATAACAACGAAGACTGATATACTGGAAGATCAAGAAGGGTCATAACACAATGTTCGAAAATCACTGTTTTCATAATATTGCATCTAATGCTTTTGGGATCTTTGACGAAGTTTCGGGATCTCTTATACTAAATATACATATGACAAAATGCTTTATAAAGACCATCATCATTTCCATTTCCAAAAATATGCTTTTATCAGAGAACGCGACCTGGGTAGCATTAATATCGGAATGTCCATCTAAGAAAGGACTTGACATCGCGTCGCGTTTCGGTTAACTAACCGTATATAGATGAGAAGGAACCTGAAATTTAAAAAAAAATTGGAGGAATATAAATAAAATTTAAGCTCGTAATGTCAGCGGTATTTGGTTTCAACAAGACGTTACCATTTCTCACCCATCGCCTTTGCAAGCCTTGTGAATGGCTTCTACGTCTGCATAACAGGAAGAAGTCGCAAGGTGTCATATCAGGTAAATACGGGGGGTAGTTAATGGATAAAATGTGATTTTTGGTCAAAAAATCGCTCACAAGCGTCCATCGAATATTGGATTCTGAGCAATTTTTGGTCGTCAGTCAATTTGTGCGGAACAAACCGTGCACACACTTTTCATAAGCTCAAATGTTCGGCCAAAATGCGATAAATTTATGTTTTAGAGACGTTCAATTCCATTTTATTGATGATTTTGGCTGATTTTTGATGAATTCACGCACCGTTTCGATGGAATTTCCGGTGATCACGGATTTCGATTGGCCCACATGTTGATTGATCGTCTTTTGATGTCCTCACGACCACTTTGACAATGTTGAAACTACTCTGCTACGCGATAGGCAATCATCGATATAGGCTTGCTTCATCAATTGAAACGCTTCGGTAAAAGTTTTTACAAATTTTAAAACAAAATTTAATGTTGGATGTTTTGTTCAAAGCTCATTTTCGCACCGATAACACAAACATACTGACACTCAAAACGCCATAACTTCACTTCCAATCGATGAAATATCATGGTCTCCTCACTGGACAAACGATAAAGATAGCAGATTCTAACGCACCAGTCGACATGTAGATGGCCTAGATTGAAAAGATTCGGAGTAAAATATGACGACCGAGAGAATATATATTATGAAATTTACTATATATACCAAAAACGAACCAAATTACTCCTTTGATGTAGCTTTGAAGGCGAAAAAAAACACGGGAGTGATTGCTATGCTAAACGCTTAAAGGAAGGATTCTAATGTAGAAACTAAAAACAAATCGAAAATTTTGGGTGCATCGTAGATCTATCACAAATTTACACAGTTCAGGAGCTTTCGTTTACGTTAAAAGCAGAGAATTTGTAAGCTTGGTTTTTCGGGAGAATAGCTAAGGCACAGCTTGAGTTATTTATAAGCTGAAGATCATCAGATAAGCTTTCTTTCTTTCACAGAGAATATATCGATGTATAAAAAAAAAATTGGCACGAATCACTGTACACTGGAAAGCACAAAATTATAATTGTGACAGCTAAGTTTAAGACGTGAATTTACAAGTGAAAAAAATTCAACTTCAACCTAAGCTTTTGCCACCGCATTGATGACTCTCAAGAGTGTAGCGCATTGCAATCAGCATTTTGCTTGCAAACCGGCAAATGTCTCCATGCTGATGTTAAGTCAAACGGCAGTTAGATATTTCCACTCGTGCCGTTACTTAATTAGCATAAAAGCCATATTTGTATATGTATATAAATGCATATGGGCAAGGTGTAACACGCTAAATGGCTAGGATTGCTGGTAAATGTCAGCATTGCATAGCCAGGTGGTACACCTGATCAAACATGAGGTTGCCTGGCTCCATACACAAAACACACTTTTGTGCGGTGCGAAAAACAAAATGTAGCAGTCAAGGGAATCGGCAACACTAATTTATAAACACATACCTGCGGCAGATGCCACAGCAAAAGCGCATCCTCTAAGCTGAGTTCACATAACCGGCAGTTACTCTTTTCTCAGCCAGCGACAGTTTTGTGCTATTTTTTTTTTTTAGCTGTTTCCGCCTCAAAAAGCACGAGCAAAAGCCGCGAACCGAATGCACATGGATACCACACACACATGTGAGGATGTTAGAAAGAGCAGCACAACGCAACAGAGCTGTTAGTCCCATGAGAGACAAGAGCAGAGGCAGAAGCAGAGTACCGCTGTTAGATATGCGTCTGTGAAGCTAAGTCGGCGCGGAAACCGGGTTGCTGTGCTATTTAATATACCTATGATAAAAGACCGACATGCAGGAAGCTTATAAAGGTACGTGAGTATATGTTGCTTGCGTATGAGTATATATGTATATTAATGTACATATGTTATAACTCCCTGAGCACGACAAACGAACGAATGATGTAAAAATTACGGAGTGCAACAAAATATTGCAACTTTTTCGTAGTTATTTGCCACAGTTTATGCGGCAGTTAACTTGCAGGAATGCATTTTTGCGTATTTAGGGAAAAAGGCTAATGTTTATCACGGTGACAAACGATGGCCCTTAGGGCGAAACATAATTTGTTTCGGGATTTTTTTTTCCTTTCGAGTGCAAGTAAATGGAATTTGATAGAAGACACTTAACGTAGAGAGGAGATATAAAAGGCAATGGATTTTTATAGGGAGTATCAAAATAAGGCGGAGAAATTATGAATAAAATTATATTTATAAAGAGGACTTCTTTTCTTATAAGTTAAGGAATAACAAATAGAAAATAGAAAACAAAGATTTAAGGGATTAGGTGGGTTTGAAAATTTCCAAAAATCGATTTTTTTTATTGTTTGCTTTATTAAATTCCACAAAACCTCTAGAATATAGTCCTAAATTTTAAAGTTGATCTGAGTAATAATTTCGGCTGATCTGAGTAATAATTTCGGCTGCGCTAAGTGCCGTTTTTAAACGCGTTTTTCTCGAAACTGTGTTTTTGAAGTCGGTGGACACGATTACTCAAAAAGTTATCGACCGATTTAGTTCGTATTACGAAGAAGGATTTTTTCTTGTTTCATTACAACTTATTTTTCTGACCAAACAATGCCGAAAATTTTACCAAAAATGAGTTTTTTTGTTCAAAGTTCGATAATATAAGGAAAATTTTAATATTTTGTATTTCCTATGTTCAAAAACGAGATTTAGATATGTACTAACAGAATGTGCTTAGTTTTTTTAATTTTATATGAACCAATAATAAGTTATGCTGTCCACGGCGAGAGCACTTTTTTTGAGAGACACCCAGGGAAATGCGGTCTCAACGGCGGAATTTTCAACATTTTTGTATCGAAATTTCAGGAGATATTGTTCGAATATATACCTTTGATATAACATATTATATTTAAAAAAAAAAATTTTTTTTAATTTTTAAAATACCTTTTTTTTTTTTTTTTGTACCTCGGAAACCCACCTAACCCCTTAAAGAAGTTAGTAAGAAGAAAAGTTTGAGCGCGAGAGGAGAATGTCACGAGTCCGACTTACGGTTTAAGGGGTTACACGGGGTTAACGGGTGTCAAAAAATCGAATGTTTTCATTGTCTTATTAAATTCTACAACACCTCTAGAAGATTGTTCCAAATTTTCAAGTTGATCCGAGTAATAGTTTCGAAGATACGACCTTGAGAACTTGTGCGCTCGAGGCTAACTAAGCTAAGTGCGCCGTCTTTTTTAAGTCGGTTGGCAAGATTTCTCGAGAACTACTCAACCCATTTTCACGCAATTTTATACAGAATTCTTAAAGACTGGGATGAAGAATTTTTTCGCGAATTTGTCGCGAAAATTTCACTGAAAATTTCATCTTTTTGTAAAAATTTCTGGCAAAAATTCAGTTATTAGCTTTTTTCCTTCGTCCAAGTTCTAAGTTAAGGTTTAACTAAAATACGTATATTTTCACCTTAGATGGTCTTGTAAGGAGCTATCCTGCCAACGCGGGCGCATCCTTTTTCCAAAGGGTTCCGGGAAATTGCGTCGCAATAGCCAATTTTAAAATATTTATTTTCTCAAAATTTCAGAATTTGTTTGTTAGTAGTGATTGTTTGTAATAATAACAAATTCTAAGAAAATATTTCATTTTTTATACGAGAAAAATTTTTTTACAAAAGTTGTTTACAGATGGACACGACGGATGCACAGGATCTACTGAAAATAAAAGATCGAAAACGATGATAGTGATAAGCCAATTTACAGTAAGAACAACCAAGCAAACTATTTCTTTGCTGGTGTTGTGTCGATAGGTAGGTGTTCCACACAACCTTCTGATAGATAGCATATATGCTCATCTGCAAAATATGTCTATACGAAAGCGTGTCCAATGATTGGAAGCTCAGTGACTGTGTCCTATCTTAAAGAAAGGCTATTACTTACGATCTGCGGCAACTACCGAAGAATCAGTTAGGTGCCCATCGCGCACATGGGTTTTTCAAGCATATGGTGTGAAACCCTGGGAAAGACCCAAGAATATAAAATGGATCTCGTGTATGTCACATGGTCTCATCTTGACTAAACCGGCAAAATAAATGCGGCTTTGCATAACGACGTTGGGCAACAACTGCAGCACCATCACGGTAGGTAAGGATCTTTTCGAACCTTTTGATGTCAAGAAAGGTCTCTAAACAAGCGATCCCTTATCTTGCGATTTCTTCAACTTTGTCATTTATATTAACATTGTTTCAAATACTCCAATATACTAATGACGTAGATTTTTTGGCCACAGAAAGGGAATACGGCTTTTGGTTAATGAGGAAAAGCAAGGAAATAGACTGGCTATCAATAGAAATGCGTAGTAAAATGAGCTAGCAGCTAGGAATTCTATTTTAGCAGCAGTAAAGGACTTATAGGTAAGTTTATATTGCACTCGCCACCATCAACAACAATATTATTGCAGTCTCGATATCCAGTAAAGGGTAACAATTGAGATTCGTTATTTTTACGGACTCATAATGCAATTAGGAGGTAAAATTCCCTCTCTACAAAAAACAAAATAATATTGACATAGTCAAGCAGATGAACATCCAGCAGCTTGGCCATATTCTGAGTTCGCACTTATTAATTAAGTGTAATATAAGACATTGATACTCTCCAAAAACTGGTATAAAACAAGTGTTATATTATAACAGCTAACAGATTTAAGAACATAATCGCCAATATTAATGACTAAATATTACAGGCAACAACCTTAACCGAACACAATATTATAGCATACAGTACATATTTATAGCAACAATTTATAGCATCTAATAGAATTGTACAACCAAGACACGAACCACTCGACGCAAAATGAACGAATAGAGTTGAAAGAAAGCAGCAAAACCATCAGTTTTTATAGATAAGTAGGTACGTTGTAGATATTGATAAGCTTCAACTATATAATAGTTGCAGGAAACACAAGTTATGGTTCATTCTAAAAGCTTTGCTAAAAAGCTTTAACTGTCACGAATTAAGCTTGCGAGTTCGCTTGAAGCTTTTGAAGTAAATGAGTTATTATAACTCTGCCAGCTTGCGAGCTTGCTTCAACTTTTTGAAAGCAATGAAATATAAACTTGTGTTCTGTGCAAAGCTTTAAAGCAACAAATTTCCACGTAAAAGCTTTGATAGAGTTTTTGATTCTGTTATACGTACAACAATAAACAGGCTTGGTTATAAATTCGTATATACAAAGTTCTACAACATTTGATTACTATAAAAAGTATCTGGGAACACATGTCTGGAAAAGATTTTTATTTCTTTATACGGACAAATGTCTAGGAATACAATTTAAATAAAATAAGTAGAGTAAAATTAAAACAAAAACATATATAGATAGCTTACAGCAATAAAAATTACATAAGAAAACTTTAAATCCATATCTAGAATATTTTTGGAGTGAAAGGCTTCTAAAGGTAGATCGAAACAAGTAAAATTGCCGCATTTGAGACGAAAAGCAACCTGAAGAGATTCATAAGCTGCCATTTCATCCAGACAAAAGAACGCTTTGGTAAGGTTTGTGGGCCGATGGACTTACCGCTCCATATTTCTACAAAAAATGATGCTGGTAGAATATCAAACATCACGACACGGCACTTTTTCCTATGGGGATATGTAAGTCTAAAGTTATGCGAACAATCCCGCTTCGATTGAAGTCTTGAAGCAAAACAGATCACTCTTTATATGTAATAGATTTATTATCTTTATACATTCTTTATACATTTATTATCTTTATATTTATCTTTAGACACATGGCGGTTCCACTCACACATAAGTACCAACCTAATCTAATGTATGTGAATCTATCAACCAAACTAAATATAGACTCTTAGAAATAAATATGTGCCTTGATCTAAGACCTAAAGTGTATTGCGCTCTCCCCAGTGTCTCACAGACTCAAATAGGTCCAGCACACTGATAAATTCCAGTATTCTGCTGGGCGTTGTTCGTATATATAGATCCAATGACCTCGGTACAGCCTATGCCGGCTTCTGTGTAGTTTAGAATTAGACGCTTGTATTGAACACATGTTTCTATGTAAATATTCGCTGATTTTTCTGAACTTTATATCTAAAGATTAGACAGACTTCCTCTAAGCGGAAGTGAACTTTTTAGTGCGAAATCTTATGTGAGTAAGTTCTGTATTCTAAGTAATCGAGGTATTTTCTTCCTATTTTGATCAAAGAACGTACAAGCTGACCGCCGTATACCACCGTGTTAGAAGTTGCTATAGCAATCTGCCGAAAACTAATTCAATAACGGGACTTTGAGAGCATATTTTTGATACAAAATAATATACAACAAAGGAATAGCAAATTTTTAAGTTCACTAACAAAGTAAACACGTGAAGACACAACAAAGTAACAGCAATGTTGGGAAAAACTCGCTGCCGGATGTGAATATCATGGGAAAATCAAAATTTCGCGAAACAAAGTAAGACTACAGAATACAATACAAATAATGGCATGCTCTCGCGCCAACGTACATACACAGTGTCGTCTAGAACAGTTATCTGTCAATGGCAAAGCTTGCAGTGTGTACTTTTTCGATTATTGCGTGACCCAGAAAACTAGGAAGCAGCAGTCAAAAAACCAAAAACAAAACATAACAAACGCTACAAAAGAATATGGAAGTAGCGGCAAAAAAAAAAAAATGGAAGCAAAAGTGAGAAGAACCAAGCGCCACCTATTAAGCGAGCGCGGCAAGTCAGGAAGACGAATTTCGCTCGAACAAATGCAACAAATACAACACCATCAATGGTTGGCGGCATAGTTGAAGCGCATGAATATGAATGAATGAAGGAAATATAGACAAAGTTTTTAGATATGCAACTGCCACGCCACAATATACTTGTTGAAGATCCATATACATAGATACATACATATATATATGTATATGTATAAGGTATGTAAGTATCTCTAGGTCCACCACTTATCTCCAGCCAGTGGCAGCTACAAAGCGAAAAAAGCACTTTTGCTTCATTTGTTGCCGCTGTTTTTGTTGTTTTAGTGAAACTAATTGAGTTGATGCCATTTCGTGAAAAGTTTGACAAGGACATATGAATGCCATAGTTTATGAAAAGTGTATTTACTATTTTCCAAAGCGGATGCAGGAAGCGTTAGTTGCGCGCCACGAACGGCAGGCAAAAAAGTTTGGTAGTAAACTAGTTGAAAGATGGATTTTTGACGGGAAGTATGTAAATAAATTCAAATAAGAAATACTATAGAAATGTATGTATGCTTGAAATTTTAAGAGTGGAAGGAAGTAGAAAAAGTATTAACTGAAAAGAGCGAGTCATCTTAGAAATTGCGAGCATGCTCTCAGAGCTAATTTTAGCATGTAAGCGGCAGTCTTGGACAAGCCTAGTAGTCTTCCAAAAGAAAAAACCTCTCTAATAGACTAATATTTATTTTTGTTAATATTATATCATATGATCAAATTTGACCCGGATTAATCAAAAAAAAAAAAACTTCCAGTAACGGCAGAGTATTCCAGAATAACCTATTCCGACTAACCTAATAAAAAACGATATCCTCTTTAATGCCAACCCGGAGACTAGCAAGCACTGTTTCTTTAAAGCTTTCGATATTATCTTCGTTAGCAGAATGTATGGACTCAAATGAGACAAGCTTTCGATGACTTCAGGATTCCGCAACCGTGGTACCATTGAAACATGCAAGAAAACGAGCCGCCCAATTTTATATAAGGTGTTATCCTACTTATCTTTCAAATTGAAGAAGCCTAATCTAATTATATTATAATGGAAAGACAAACTTAAGATAGTTCGATGGAAGAAACTAATTTTCCGCGCTCTTTCGACAATGCTCTTAATGTAATAGAATATTATCCGGTCAAGAACGCTGTAACAGTCATATGTCCGAGCGAAATTTAATAAAAGAACTTCCCTAATGCTTTCAGAGTTTTTTTTAGGACGTCAGTAAAGCTCTGGAAGCTGATCACAACTTGAAGAAAGACACTTAAAACTAAATTTCACCTGAAATTTGAAAGTTTGGTAAAATAAAAGGACTAGAACTTAGTTCAATCATAATCTAACCAACACTCTGAAGTTTCCTTTATATAATCGTTGATGACTTACTGCACAATCTAAATTTAAATCATAAACCAGTTCTTGGTAAAACTCAAAATCTACACCGAGATCTCAATGTCCCAATGTAATCTATGATCCAAGTAAGAGACGGGGGGTTGAGCTGCTGATGAGTTCTAAATTCTAGCCGTATCTGAGTCTACTTTTTCTACTGGTGTCTTTAACTGGGCTCACGATGAAAAATATTGACAAGCGGTGAAAAATGAATCGTTTTTTCATTACTCTTAATCGGACTAAATTCATCTCGAAGCAATTAATGCAAATGGCTACAAACAAACAGAAAAATCTTGGAAAACCTTGGAGCGGCAAGTTTCGAATAAGCTGCTTCCGTTGGGAGATGTTCTTGGGTCGAGAACAGGAAATTCGACAAATCGGCTCAAATCAGAATCGGCTTGACTAACAGCAAACTCCAATTTTTCTTTTCTGAACGAGCCCCAACTTTAATACCAAATACCAATTCTAGCGTCGGGAAAAGTTTTAAGTAAATAAAATCTCGAAGGTAAAAGCAGAAAATTAACACAAGAAATTATACAAAATTGGACTCAATACCCACTTGCCACATCCCTGAAAACCGAGAAACCAGAGCCCACATTCGCTAACTAATCACTTGCCACAGCATAACCACGCTTACGACAAGAATCAAGAAGGTATATGGAAAATTTTGAAGAACTCTAAACTAAACTTTGTTGAAAGTGCACACACACGCAAACACACATATGCACATTAACTGTTATAGCAGTTGCTCAACCGCAACTTTGCGTCAACTGCACTTTCCACTAATTTTCACTACTTCTGTCGCCTCTACTCGGTTACTCACTTTGCTTCTGCATCATTTCTCTCACATTTTTCTTCATCACTCGACACACATACACAATACAGTTCAGTTCTTGCGGGAGCGTTAGAGCCATGCTCTCGGATGACAGTTGGCTGCAGTGACACATATAATGCAATTATCCATAGCAACTTCTTCTTCTTATTCTGTACGCTTTTTTCTTTTGTAACGCGTCCTTAGTGAACGAATATGGTTGACCAGAGTTGTGCTTAAACGGCATGCAAGCAAACGAACAGAGTACAGAGTTAAGTAAAGCGAAGAGAAAATCAATGAAATATGAAAGCCTTCAAACTCGTTCGGGAGAAAAAAAAAGCAAACTTTTGAGTACTTGAAAAGTTTGCGAAGCATTAAAGTAGTCGAAAAGAGTTGTGCGATAGCAAATAAGGATGGTGGTTGAAGCGAATAATGGCTGTGGTACGATGGAGATTAAGTGCTGTTTATAGTTACATATATATTATACGAGATATTTATAGTATTTTTTATTAAAAATTATGGTTCAAGACTTTAATTATTTTTTGTATTAATACAAATTAAAGAATAGTCCAATTAGGTTAAAAAATAAAAATCATTAACTTCGAGCGCACTGAAGACCAAATTGTCCATTCGATAGCTTAATCGATCAATTTGTGTGGCAGCTATCGCTTTTGTTGTCTGGTCTGAACAATTTCTTCGAAGATTGTACATTGGACTACAATTCTTTGTGTCCTCCCCTATATCACATATGGTCACCAAGGTCCAGCATCCTGAACAATTCTAAGAGCCTGCTGGGTGCGACCGAGGTAATGTGATCCTTGTCCACGTAGATGGAACCTATGGCGTTGCAATTGCAATCGCAGAACCGGTAGTTTGCGTAAGAGACTATGCCTATGTCAGACAACTGCTTCCTGAGGCTGCAGTGCCAAGGAGGTGGAATCTGTCTCGGAGGAGGTAGATCATTTCCATAGTTTATATGAGATCTGAGTATATCTCTTAGTGGTTCAATATCGACTGTTCTGACAAATGAGCAGCTGTTTGGGGAAAAAACGAGGGACTTATGAAACAAGGTACATTAGGGTCGAAAACTAGAATCGAACACAGGAAATAGTTATCCCTCTTTGATGTCGAATGCTGTTTTTTCCAGCTATAGTATCTCCGCAATCTCTATTAGTTGTTCGCAAAGAGCAGGAGTAACTTTCCCAACAAGAGACAATACAGTGCCTGTACAAAATTTGGTGATCTTCAACTATCTAGGATTAGATATATATAATTCCCGTTGTCCTTAGGTGGAACATAGGGCCTGAAACATGAGGTAACATGAACTAAATGGCACTATCAAGGGACTCTCTTCTGGCAGCAATGAGCATATTGGTGGTTCAGGCGGTAGGATGAACAATGTCTTTTGGTTGGCATGCATACGGAATATTAAGTGACTTGTAAGAGTGAAAAGAGACACTACGCACTGAGAGGTAAAAAAATGGTAATGGTTATTACGAAAAACTCATCAATTTTCATCACATGTACGCCAATTTAGATTTTCCTCTAAACTTTAATGAGGAGACCAATTTAAAAAATAACATTAAGAGAACTCCATTTATTGGTCCATAAAAAATTAAAATGCCATAAAACAAATTCGTTTGGCACAAAATAAAAATTAGTGTTCGCAAAGTAATTCGCACAATCTCAGTCACACCAACGCCACATCATAATGGGTGTAACTTCCAAGCCAAAGAGCCATATTCGCACCACCGACGCAGGAGTTTTACATGCAACGGCCAGGCGCACGTGTCCATGCATAAAATATTAATTGTAATTAAGTGCAGGTAATTTGTATTAAAATGGTCGTATATTATGCGCTCAATTTGACTAACCAAGCGGTGAATAGTGAGCGGTGAGCAGTAAGCAGTAAGCAGGGCACAGTCAGGAGAGCGCCTTCCGCAAGGTGCTGTCGCCAACGGTCCTAGCTGCCGCAGGGCAATAGTCGGTGCAGCCAACAACRGCGCTTTAAAGTGTAGTGCAATTATGTCGTGTGTTAATTAGGTCAAATAATAAAAACTTTCGGAGTTCAACTGTGTTTTTTCCTGACTTCGCCTTTAGCGTAAAAATTTTGTAGAAAATTCCAATATGAAAATTGAATGAAAAGTTTAGCATTTGTTAACTGAGTACACGGAATGTGGAACTAGTGATAATGAACGTTTTTATTGGGTTATAAAGTTTAATTTAAAGTTAAAATTGCGCTAAAACATTATAGGAATTTTTTAAACTTTTTTCGGCTGTTTGGCAGCATTAATTATGGCAATGAGTGAATGAGGCCAATTAGAATGTGGTTACACATGCTTAATTGAGAAATTTAAGCAAATTTATTTAGAAAAATTAACTATTCTCGTTTTGCCATATAAACCAACAATTAGCTAATTGTTTAATTAGTATTTAATTGACACCAAATTAGCTAATTGTTCAATTAGTATTTAATTGAAATCAAACTAGGGGCAATTATTTCAACTTGTTATTACTCTCTTTTTGCTAAACAATGAGGCAATCAGACAATTATTCACCTATGTAACTGACATCAATTTAGCAGAAAATATTTCAATTTGTAAAAACACTCTATTTGTTCCATAATGAAACAATTAGCTAATTGTTGAAGTAGTATTTAATTGACATCAAATTAGCAGAAATTATTTAAACTAGCAATCCCTGTTCATTTGTTCTATGCTGAAACAATTAGCTAATTGTTCAATTAGTACTTAATTGACATCTAATTGTGAAACATTATTTCAAGCCATAATCCCTTTCTATTTGCTCTATTATTAAACAATTAACTAATTGTTTAATTGGTAGTTAATTGACATTAAATTAGTAGAAATTATTTCAACTCGTAATTACCATCTATTTGCTCTATAATGAAAAAATTAGCTAATTGTTCAAATTGAATTTAATTAATATTAAATGAGAAAATAATTAATTGCTCAAATAATATTTGATTGACTTTAAATTAAAAAAGCGAAATTAATCAAACCCTTAAATAAACTCACTTTTCAACACAATGTAACAATCAACATTTAATTGATATAAAATTAAAGAGATTTTCCCAATACAAGCCTGGAGAGTGATGAACAATGAGAACATGTAAGCATCTACCTTTTGAGGAAAAGCAATAAAAATAATTTTGTAATAGTTTGAAGATAGGTTGGATTAGATACAGGGCTGATCTTCGTGCCAAGGATAACACAGGATCCCAGTGAGAGACCTGTGAAATCCAAACCTGCGGAAAATTTATGCCAGTAAAGCTTAAAGCAAGTAAATCAGAAATCTCTTGCTTTCCATTCCGAGCCAAAAGAATTTGGCCGTAAGTGTTAACTAGCAACTGTCAAGCTCAATGGAAGTATACAGATCTTAAGCTAGAACGCAAGCAGATGGCGGAGTATCGGCCCGGTACCAATCTGTTGAAATTGGGATAAAAGCACCTTCTCTTGTAAGCATTTCGCTGTGACGGCACTCAAACAAGACGGATGAGAAGTCTTCACCGCCAGCTGAAGGCCTATATTGAAGTTCTGCTATCGGGGTTTATGGACACCTCTCTGAAAGATGCTGCAATTCGGTGCAGTACATCTACTGCCCGTGGTCTGGAACTCTGAGGCTAGAATTAATAGAAAGCTCTTGACATAGGACGCTTCAGACTTCCTTTTTCCTCAGCGTAGATCTACCTCTGAAAAAGCTCACAGCTTCGTTCACGTATCTCTTCAAAGTATGTGTATAGCGAAATAGGGGCCCACATTATCAGGGATGCCATCGAACAAACAAACAATTTCAAAATGTTTTTTCTTGGAACCCCTCATATACATAGCTTCCCTGAGTTTAATAGTATTCTTTGCTGAAATTCATCTGATAGCTATGTCTACGGACGTTAAATTGAAGATTGAATTAAGGAATTATATATTCTTACACTTCCACATGTGAGAGTTTTCTCAATAAACTTTAGAATTTAGAATAATTCAATCTCTCTCTCGAACACGTTATTCCAACTGAGAAATGCTTCGCGGTGCTCCATTTCTTTAATCCGTTATGTCAGAAATAAACTATGAAGAATTGCGACGGAGTATCTCTCTCGCTCTATCTCTGATATATCAGACATCGCAATCTCTTACGTTTATCCCATCTTTGAGCTAAGTAAATCAGCTAGGCAAAATTGTATCGCTACAAGTTAATACATTTTTGATTCCTAAAATCCATTTTGAATCATATGTCAAAGTCCTTACGACGTGGGTTCATCTGTCACGAAAGCGCTTTTATATATTGATCTGTTTCCTCTATTAATCAATCAGTTTCTTAGGTGACAGCATCACACCTTCTGGACTCTACGTGGGATCAGCTTTCACGAAAGCATATAGCGATCTTCTTTCTCTGCTTTCTGTTTAGGTCAAAACTGTTTCGCAGGATAATCATTAACTTTGGATTTTAAGACGAACGAAAAGCATATTCAGCTTTTCAGATGAACGCCCTGACAGCTATTTCTACTTTAGACCAAATGCAAACCTCAACGCCGACGAAGGAGTACAAATTGAGCAACGCCATGAAACTGTAACTTTATACGCGGGTCAAAACTCATAGTTTAAGCAAGACAGCTTATGAAAGAACTCAATTTTCGAACTAGCCAACTTTGATCCCCAACCAACAACAGCGAAAGCGACGAAACAACACGCTCGAACGCTTAAAAGCCGCATTCATCACTCAGCGAGTAAGTCGGTAAGTAAATATGGCGATGGGCTATTAAATTGCAGTTAAAATTGAAAAATGTATAGTAGTTACAATGCAATAGCCGACCGGTCAAGCAGGCAATGGACCAACTGCCGCGCGACCCATGTGACCATATACACTAATTCAATCAACGCCACAACTGATGGAAGGGTAATTGTGAAAGCGAGTAAGCCTTGTTGTTGTTATTGTTGCTATTGTAACAGTTGACTATACAGTTGTTGCATGAGCAACTTGTGGGTCAACGATACGACAGCGACAGCGCCATCTGTTGCATTGCTACGACAAGGCAGTAGTAGTAGTGGCTGATGTAGCATGTTGCATGTCGCATGTTGCTGTAATTCATTAATTTTTGTGGGGCAAACACGAAGTAAATTCATTAGCATTTCTGCAGCGGCAATAGCAAGTGGAGCGCAGCTGGAACAACAACAACAAAAACAGAAACAAAAACAACAATAACAACAAAAGAAGTAGCAACAACAACAACAATAATAAATACAACAACAACAATAATTGTTGCAACAACTACAACAACAAAATCGACAGCAAAAACAACAACAATTATCACAAAAACAACAGCAATTACAACAACCACAACAGCAATTGCAACAACAAAAATCACAACAACAGCAACAAACACTTAATGGCAAATACCAACTGAACTGTCGCCAACTATCAGCGCAACAACTGCAAACAGCAATGCCACGCCAAATGGATTGTGGCAAGTGGCTTTACGAGTGGCAAGTAAACAATTTTTGCAACATTTCACTTCATTTCCATTTTTGAAATTTCAATTTGCAATGCGATTTATGAGGCGGTAATGGCGGTTAACTGCAAATGCTAGGCACCGTTGCCACCACAAAGCTGGTAGAACAGGCACTGGGTGCAGAGCGGGAGCGACGACGTGGCACGCTATGGCATTTATGAATGCATTCATCAGGCATTTAAGCATAAAACTGGCATGCGCAATGAGGGAGGAAAAAAATTATGTAAAAATTACGCGAAAAGACACAAACACGACAGCCACACAAGCACACACACACATTTATACGTAAGCGATTGCAAACCACACGCACGCAATTCAGGCGACGGATTACAAGTGCAATACTGCGTAAGCGCGCTTACTAACACCCACACACACATATACATTTACACATACATATGCATGTAGCGTTCGTTGAGGGTCCTTGAGCTGGCTTGCATGTGACGCATTGCCACTGCAACTATTTTGTTTGCTTGTTGTTGCAACCCTCCGTGGGGCAACTAAAATTTTGCAATCTCATGTTACACATTTGGTGGCATTGCATGTGTGTGTGTGTGACTTGTGAATGCTCAATTCTGCTTTCACTGCGTGTTGCAGTTACGCAAGCCCCTCGACATCATCTACCAACACATATACATCTGTCTCTTATACACATCTAGATGTGTATAAGAGACAGGCATGTGTGTGTGTGTGACTTGTGAATGCTCAATTCTGCTTTCACTGCGTGTTGCAGTTACGCAAGCCCCTCGACATCATCTACCAACACATATACATACATATACATGTATCTGCCCCATAAATGCATGCACGCAAGCTTATAAGCAACGCGCCGTTTACATAAGCGCAATTGCAACAGTTTATACGCGACGCAACACGATTGCATTTGTGGTTTTTGGCAGTAGCAATTGCAACAAAAACAACAGCAGCTATCAACCGTGTATGCGCCGGAAAGCGAAACACTTATGTAAGACACGGTTTTTGGTGGGCTGGCACACACACGCCAGGCGCAACATAAGGATGTGGCAATGCATGCAGCTACTTAGAAAACGTTGGGTTGGCAAGCTTATTATGGTTCGCAAAAATCAATTGAAAAGTCCCCTACCTTCTTCTTCTTTGCTGGCGTAAGCACCGTTTACGCGGTTAGAGCCGAAAAGGGGATGTCTCTCATCAGAGCTGTTTTCTTACTTTCATTGGAGGTGTTTTTTTTATGTGACAGGTCCCAAACCCAGCGCATAAATCTGGGGAGGAATGTTTCGTCTTCTCACTTTAGCTCAGCTTCAAATGATTGGTTTTTCCTGCCCATCGGATACTTCATCTGCGACCGGAAGTCGTGAGCTGCGTGATATGTAGAAGAATCGTTTCTGGCCATTTCAATGTAAATGGCGTTCAGAGAACTTTCCTCGCTTGTATAAACTCCTACACAAGTCCCTTACCTACCATATAAACCATACTTTTGCCAAAACTCGTATTTTTTTTCTCTTTTTTTTTTTCCACTGATTAAGCATAGCGTTTCTAAAACTGTTCGATCGTATTTTTAGTATGATTTGTTTTTTGTTTCAACATAGGTCTTAATTTTCGCGATCATCACTTTTTTCGAAGAAAATTTCTACCCAGTGAGCATTCTTTTGAGATCTGAGAACAGTAGATAATCGCAGGGGCCAGATTTAGCGAATACGGTGAATGCACAGGCAATTCGAAGCCTAATTCCTAGATATTTGCTATCATTTTCCCTGACTAATGACACGGTGAATTGCGTTGTTGAAACATTCTTCAAATGATATCAATTTTCGGCGATTTCGTCGTCCGAACGGTTTAAAAACACTATGCAATAGTCGCTGTTGATGACGCTTCCATTTTCAAAGGAGTCAATAAAAATTATTCCATTCACATCCCAAAATATAGACGCCATAACCTTGCCAGTCAAATTTTGCGATTTGCCAAGCTTTTGAGCGGGCTCATCGTGTAGAGTCGACTCGAAAAATGACTATGGACTATGGACTTCGGAGTAAAATGATGAAGCCATATCCATTCTCACATATCGACACAAAACTATCGATTTATTACGGCTGAACATCTCCAAACATCAACTTGGAGTTGTATTTGGTCAAAAGTGAATGCTGGCGGCACCCACTTTTCACAGAGCTTTTTCATACCTAAATATTAGGCAATGATATGATTTACACATTCAGTTGATATCTTTAGAGTGTCTGCTAACTCGAGCAAATTCACTTAACGAACCAAAATTATTTTATGGATTTTTTTGATATTTTCGTCGCTAGCAACCTGCGCGTCCACTGCGTTCACCGTCTTCGATGCTCACTTCACCCAGCAACTTAGTCAATCGTTGATGGTTGATTTTCTTAGAGCGGTGTTCGAAAGCTCGTCATCAAGCCAAGTTTTCTCTTCAACTGTATATTTTCCTTTCAAAAAGCACTATTTTATCCACATGCGTTTTTTTTTTTTTATCTTTTGTATTCAAATAACAAAAGTTGCTTCACTCAAAATGATAGAATCTACAAACTAACGATCTGACAGCTGTAAAATTTATACAGGAACCTTTTACAAATAAGTGCTAACTATCTAGTACTAACTAGTAACGCCATCTATTTATCAGGCTAGGCACTTTTCAATTCTGATGTTATATTAAAGAGAGAATGCTTTTATGATGACAACAATAAATAGGTTGAATTTCATTAATAATTTCCTCAGTCGCTATTCCGATTATAATGAAAAGATTTTTGAACCTACGGCTAACTTTATGCTGCATATATCGGTGAATATTATAGTAATCTTAATAGAATTAAAATAGCATTAAGAGAGCGTGCTGTTCAAAGAATCATGTATCTTTTTGCCTCAAATGCTTTAAATCAGGTGAAAACTTACCTTAGACCCCATATAACTACAATAATATCAGGATTAGCAAACTTCTAGTTAATTTTACTCCTCATTCATATATTGGTGATGGTATGTGAGGTATCTTAATAAAACCTAAAACGCATCTGCTTCTGTTAATAATATGTGGTAATGCCGAAAGTAGATAAAATAATGTCAATACAACCCATATCTCCCATATTGGTTGGTCAATAACATAAAGTACATTCGGCGATTTTTACAATGTGTGAATAGAAGTTTTATTAAATTTTGTGCGGTAACATACAGAAGGTTGGAAAGGGTCTTCTGTGAAAATTGTTTGTCGCAAGCAAGTGTTTTTGATTGGCACACCTTATTCAAAGAGGATCGAGAACGCGTTGACGACGAACCAACGTCCAGGACGACCATCAACATCAACACGTCAATAAATAAAAGGATCGTATTGGCATCAATGGAATATCGGAAAGAAGAGAAATCATTTGCAAATTGAAAATTGATACTACAATCACTAAAAAATCGAAAAGCAGCGCCACGTCAACGTCTGCGATACAATGCTATCCGAAAACCACAACGTCATTAAACGTATTTTTCCTGGCGATAAATCTTGAATGTATGCTTACGACCAGGAAACAGACGATAAATCAGCCGAATATCGTCGCAAAGATAAGCAGGCACCGAAAGAAACACGTCGAAGCATGTCAAAAATCAAGGTTTTCTTCGATTATCGACGTGTGGGGCACTCCGAACTTCTTCTGACCGCCCAAACTGTCAAAAATAAATACTATTTGATTGTTATACGCAGTTTCATTCAATTTCCATATGAATTATGCTACTTACAAGCTTGGTCTTATTTCTGAATGAACTTTTTGTATTTCAATTAAGGAAAACTGAAAAAAATTATTCTAGTGTCATACGATAAAATATATGACGTTGTCTGTATGTATTTATATACTATATATATTTTCCTTTTCAATTAATAATTATTTATTTTTAAGCCAAAAAATAATTTAGGATATGGCATTTATGTTTCAGGCAACATGGTAACTCAACCGGACAAAATATGGAGAAAAAGTACTACGCAAAATGCATACTACTAGCATGAGTATATTACAAAAACAGACCGACACACTTTCAATTCACGCGAAAAAATTACCAGAATCCAGCTAAAAAAATGCAAATTATTTTAACATACTCGAGATCCGTGCCGCTTCGCTGCTGCCCTTGCTGCTGGCGTTGGTTTTTGTTGTATTTCACAAGGGCCACTGCTGTTGTAATTTACGCACTACAAGGCTACTCTAACGGAACTTTTTTGTCATATTATACGCTGAACTGAAATATGCAGCGCGCTTCACAGTAATTTTCGGCATATTTTGATTATTATTCGCCTTTTTTGTGTGGAAATAATTTGGCGATTTTTTTTTTTTGAAAAGAGTAAGGTTTCGCGTTGTATTACAAAATTCAAGGATAATATTGCGAGTTTGGTGCTGCGACCACATTGTAAAGGGTCGTATGTTTGTATGCTGTAGAACAAAAAATAACTTTGCTTATGTTTTATGTTACGAATAGATGTGCTGGCCTGAATATTTTAAAGTATTACATAGAATTAATTAGTTGTTTGACAGAAAGCAGAGATGTAAAAAAAAAACACTAGAGCCGTCCTTATTATTTTTGATTTTTACCTAATTATAATTTAAGGCAAGTATAAAGTACTTATTAGGTATTTCAAGCTGCATGTGATAAAAAAAAATTAAAATATTATGATTTTTGACAGCAAATTACGCTTTTATGGAACTCCCTTTACACAAATTTTAAGACTTGCATCTCAGTGCTCTACAATAATTACAGATATCTTGAGACCCAGTATTCATTATTGGATAATATTCCACCGAATAGGCGACGTCCAGCACGCAGTGAAGAAAATACAGCAACCATAGCTGCGAGTATGCACGAAGATTCGTCGAGATCTGAAAGTGAAAGTGTACAAAATACAACTGTACACGACCTTCCCAAGCGACAGCGCTTCGCTCTATGGACTCTTGAAAAATTCAAAGGAGATCCGAATTTCCTTTGAGACGCAGAGCAACCTGAACAGATTTAGTAGATCCCGTTTCGTCCGGAAAAAACAAGGATTTGGTCTGGTTTTTGAACCGTTGGATTCATTGCTCCACATTTCTTCAAATATTATGGCGGTGTAAACGTAACCGTCAATGGCGACCGTCATCGGGCCATGGTCGTCCACTATTTGATACCTGAAATTGAATATCGCGATCTCTGCGACATTTTCTTTCAACAAGACTTCGACAAAATTGACATCAATCAATGGATTTATTGAGAGAACACTTCGGTGAGCAGATAATATCACGTTTTAGGCCGGTTAACCAAGATCATGTGATATCACATCGTTACACTTTTTTCTGTAAAGTCTAAAGTCTATACGGACAATTACGCTTCGATCGCGCGTGTCATTCGCCAGATACCAGTCGAAATGCTCGAACAAGTCATCAAAAACTGGACTCAATGGACGAACCATCTGAGAAGTAGCCACGGCCAACATTGGAAACAGATAATCTTTACGAAATGAATGCCAAAGAATGTTCTTTTGAATTATAATAAACATTTCCTATGAAATTTGATCCTTCTGTGCCGTTTTTTTAAAAGTAGGGAACCACGAAATGGATTACCCTTTAATTTAACTTTTAGTTAACAAACTAGAGATTATTACCTTAAATAAACCATCACTTTAAATTGATTTACCTGAAAGTAAAAAAAAAAATAATTTTAGTACGTTTCATTATAATAAAGTCAAATGTTATATAAGTATGGTCTGACAAATATAAATAAAGAAGCTGACGTCGAGTCTTTCTAGTTACAGGGACTAAATTTGACAAGACTTGTATTGGGGTTAAGTAAATTTGGATTACGTATATGCCGAACCTCTTATCTGGATATTCAGAATTTCTTAGTTTATGAGAACATGTTTAAAATTTGTCGTGATGTGGTTATGAAACAGAAATCATTTTTACATAATACTTTCTGATTTTTTAGAACTTAGTAACTTTATCGGGAGTGTTGGGAAATAGTTCCGCATTCCACTTTACTAATCCTGTGCCGTCGAGTTCATCCCCCTTACGGTTATTTCCGGAGGTATCGAGGTACCCGAAGAACAGAATAACTGGTTCCGAACGGTCTCCAGCCGAAGTCGAAGGTATTAAACGCCATCTCTACGTAGACTAGGACTGCGGACGAGTGACCAATCCTCTTCGACCTACGCGGGAGACAAAAATGTACACAAGAAACTAACAAAACATAACAAAAACAACAATTACTAACACATTAACGACCAACACTTTCAGGGGGACGACATTTTCCTACTCGGGGGACTAAAAATGGACACAACTAACGAATAATACATTAGCGACCAATGCTTTGAGAGGGAAAAAAGTTTCATAACGGTATATTGGAAAACAGGACCCCTAACGAAGTCCGGTGAAGATAACCCCTCTCATCCAGTCAAGAGACAACTAAGAGTGATTTCGGATGTACCAGTATGAAGTTTGGCTAAAAAAGACTCTGGTGCATGTAACTTATACCGCCGATTCTGACAAATGAACAACTTGTTGAAAGGAAAAGGACGTCTGCAAAAATTCCGATCGATATATCGAAAACTGAGGGACTAGTACGCATATAATACAGACAGTCATGACTCAATCGAAACTGCAAGCCGCGCTGACGACTCTCCGATGTTTCCTTCCGGGTGTTACGATATTTGTAACAAAGTTCATTGTAACTTATATTTAGGTTGTGCAAACAGATTTAGTTATTTTACTAACACGACATGAGAGTTTTAAAAACGCCATGGAAATTTTAAAATCTCTTGTTCTCGAATAAATATGGAGATAACACTGCAAGCTGGTTAACTGTAATTTTCTTTTTTTTTTTTTTATTTAAATATTTTTTTGCAAAGCTTACCGCAAAGTGAACCAAACGCCACCACATAAAAGGTTTGGGCAATCCACTCTAACCGGATAAAATAAAAGGAAAACACAGGTTTGCATAGAATTTCAGTCGTGTTATGTTCCTAAAGGTATCCACAATACAAACAAACATAGCACACACCTAAAATGTGATATTTTCCGGGTCAATTTGATTGACTGAAAGAAACGTGAGTGAGCGAGCGTTTTGTATATACACAGCGACAAACAGATATAGATATATTTTACATAGTATTTTTTTCTGGTATACATAACCACAAAGCACGCCTCAAAGCGCCGAAAAACGAAATACGCATAATAAAATACAAAATAAATAAAAATAAAAGATAAACCAAATCAAAATAAACAACAAATGTAAATATATGTGTAGGTGTAAGCGTGTATATGCGCCTGTAGAAAGCACGTTTTTAGGCGCCATGGCTTAGCAGCGAAATACCCACAGCATAAAAGGATTTAATGATAAAGCAAAATTTATGCAAGCTGGCAGCAAATTTTAAAACGCTAGCACAGCTTTTTCGCTTGCGTATCGCTGGACAGTGTACAAATATAATATATAGTTAGATGTATGTATTTACACATGTGTATATGTAGTTTAAAAGCCTATCTTTTATCGTTTTAATTTGATTTTGTTTTATTTATTTTCACACAATTTGTAGTAACAGCTTTATTTTATTTTAAACACAATTTAATTTAATATATATGTATGTACATACATATATTAATAAAACACATAAAACACTAGCACTAATATTTAGTAACTAGTTGCAAACTAGTTCATCTGAAATCAAATGAGATCAATTATGAAAATTTCAGTGAAAATACTTGTAAAATGCTGAAACTAGTTTTCACGAACCAGTTACAAACTAGTTAACTATGAATTACATTGCGACCACTTGACAAACTACGAAATTTAGAATGAAAATAACGCAAGAATGCAGAAAAGAAATATTAAGTGACTAGTTACAAACTAGTTCAATATGAATTCGTTTGCGACCAGTCGATGAATCACGTAAATTACAATGAAAATAGCTCAAATATTTGGAAAAGTTTATTAAGTGACTAGTGTCAAACTAGTTCCATACGAGTTGTATAGCGGTCACTTGAATAAAAAAAAAATTTTTTAAATACCATGAAAGTAGCTGAATTATGGAAAAATGAGTACTGCCACCGGTTATGCTTTAGTTTAATGAGAAGTGGCATTAGAGCTGGTAGAAATTTTAACAATAAAGCATGAGCCCATTTGTTGTATAATATTGATTTAAAAATTTCTCTAATATGCTAAAAAAACAATTAAAATTAAGCAACTAGTCTGTAACTAGTACAATGTTAAGTGGTATAATATCAACTGATAAAAGACTAATAAATTAAAAGATGTGGCGAATAACGGAGGTATCCAGAGTTGGTGATCTAGTGGCAGATGTTCAGAGCATTCTGAAGTTATGGCGGGAACACTTCTCCAGCCTGCTGAACGGCAATGAAAGGGTAAGATCTGGAGATGACAAATTCGATGCACCAATCGATGACGATGGAATAGATGTTCCATTGCCTGATTGTAATGAGGTTCGAATAGCAAATCCCTCACTAAGTATTTCATCAAAAATTTGCTTGTTTTCTACTGGGTTATTGCGCGTGTTCGTATTTATTTTCCACACATATTGCTGTAAACTTATGTATGTGCAGCATGATTGACCTGTGTTAAAGGATAAAGAAATTTCAAAGCCTATGGGAAAAATTTGCATTTGTAAATAGGTTTCTTATTTGGTATTTTCATTGTGTTTTTATATGTTTACACCGCAAGCCTGTTTATCGAAACTTTAAATGACGATTTTGTTTACTTGTATTATTTAACTACAAATTTCTTGAGAATAATTTACAAATTAACAAGCGAAGAAATCAAACTACTGGAAGATAAGAAGAGGACGAACAGCAAATATATCGAACGAACGAAATCTTATTAAGAAAATTTTTTGTTTGTTCGTTTTTTACTTGCATGGAATATCCAAAACTAATAACCTACTAAATATGTACATAACTAATTTCTTTTTTAGGACTAATTCTACGTAAAATTTCGTAATTGGTATTACCTTTGTTGTGTATCTAGACGAAAGTTTATGCAACTTCGAATTTTTTGACGGACATGTGAGAGCAAAGGTCTGGAAGGTTTGTCATTTTGCCATCATTTAACAACAGATCACATCGCCAGGCCGCATTAGGTATGAGTTATAGTGCTTCTGGTATAAAGCCAGACAATTATATCATTTGGTCGGTGCTTATCGACATCTGCATCTATGGCATGTAATTCCTTAGCTCCAAACAGTTTGCATGACGGATAATGAATTGGCATTATTTGGAGCAAATCATCCCTTTGTATAATGATCATCCCAAACTTTTTTATTGAGATCACTTTTTCGTGGATTGATAAATAATTTCTTAATTTTTCAAATTTATTTTTCGCTATTACGGTACCGATCTTCAGTCGTATTTTGAAGTTAAGTAATAACGCCTTTCAGCTGTATTTACGTTACTTCAAAACTTAGTAATCTTGAATCATATTGAGAATCTCTTCCTACATCATCAACTTCGTGTAAATATATTTTCTTCGTTTCGTTTGGCCACAACAAAGTTGATCAGCATTTTGTCGTGAAATTTTTGGACTGACCCATTGGACACGGCTGTCAAAAAATCTGCGTAATTTGCTTACTTGGCACAAAGGCGCATGTCGAATCCCACTATGACAACTCTTAAGCTTTTGGAAGACATGCGTTCACCTGGAGCTACACGGAGTAATTTTTTATCCACTATAAGCATTGAGGAGAGCTGACTATTTGACGCCATGCCGAAATTTGATATCCAGCGAGACTCACACGGTTATGCAGAATTATGTTGAGCATAACTGTGTGAGTCTTCGTCAATATAATGCTAGAAAAGTGACACGTGCCGCTAGTCGGTACCACAGAGGCACTATCTACTATAAAAGTACAATGCAAGTGGGGTATGCAGATGATATTGAGATCGTAGGCTTTAAAAAGAGAACCCTCAATATAGACTTTTCCACCCTCTAAAAAGAAACGAAAGTGGTTGGTCTTGTGGTGAACGAAGTGAAGACCAGGCGGGTCTTGGCGTATATAAATTTGAAGAGGAGAAAGAGTTTTATGTCTCGGAACCTACAAAAAGAAACGAAAGACGTTAGTCTTGTGGTAAACGAGAACAAGACAAAATATTAGTACGTCGAGGCCACACACAACAATTACTCACTTTTCGGGAAATGTGTTACTGTAAACAGCTACACATTCGAAAATCTTAAGGACTTTTTACATTTTGGAACCACCACAATTCCACCAATAATATAAACCTGGATATCAAGCGCAGAACATTATGCCTCTGGCCAAATGTTGCTACTTTGTGAATGGTAGGCAACTGAGACGCAGGTCCCACACGAGCATTCTGTATAATTCTTCTCGTCCTATTATAAGACTGTAGAAACATGGACGATGATGGACTAAGATGAGCCAGCACTAGGAGCATTTGGGAGAACTGTTTTGGCAAAATGATTGGAGCTGTCCACGTGAGCAACGAATATCGAAGAAGATCGATGGCGAATGCACTGGTTAGGCCATGTCATTCGCATGGAAGATGAGGCTGAAGCGAAGAAGTGGACAACGGAAACCAGAGCGTTAAAGCATCCAATAGAAGGACCAATTGCTTAGGTACTTGTCTCCACTGGGAATGTATAACTGCAATGACCTCATAAAGGATAGAACCAACTGGCGAAGTTTTTCGTGGAGTTTAGGCTAGGATAGTGGACTTACTATATGTAGTTCTATAGAAAGCCTTAGAAAACAAGAAATCCTGTGTTCGAATACAGGCGTTAAATTTCCATTCCCGTCAGCTCGGTGGGATGTTTGAAGGTAGGCGTTCCCAAGTGTTTAAATCTTCACCTTCTAAGCTCGCGACAAACAAAAAGGAAGTGTTGAGTTGTTTCCATCTTCTATATAGCTTCTACAGATGGCGTCTAGTAGGATTCCCAGCCTTGCTGCGTAGTTTGATTCAAACCCAAGACCGTCCAGAGCAGTTACGACTGCTTCCGGTAGGACGTTGTTGAAAAATCCCTCAACATAAAGGAAGGCCTCAGCAGCCAATTTTTTAACCTGGCTTTTTCAGGCCATAACATGATAGTATGCAGGGCAATATCCACTGACTTACGTTACCAGTAAATTATTAATTGGACTCCTGATGACTGGTCCCTCGGAATGCGCCTCCTTACTTATCAGTTCATCAGTCTCTTCAGAATTTTAGTAAGAAGGAGGAGAGGCATGGACTCTATAACGCTTGCTTTTGAGCTTGAAGAAAGCGCCGAAAATATTACACAGAAGATTGTCTTCAAACAGCTCATCGTAATGCCTTGTTTATCATTTACTAAATGTTTTATGCACTACTTTTATTTTCATTATTTTTCACACTACTTTAACCACAATGTTTCTACTGACTTTTGTAGTCGCTTCAGGTCTTTGTTCACCATTTTAAAGCTGGTTAAGCAAAAGTAATTGCAAAGAGGTCTTTATTTTCAACAAATAAATAAATAAAATATAAATAAGCTGTTACGTGTAAAAGCATGGCGCACAACTGACCAGCGGGTAGTAACAAGTTTATCAGGCAAATAAGTCAGAAAACAAAGGCGCCGTGACACATAAATATGTACACACACACGTGCGTAGATATGCATGCAAAAAGTTAAAAACATTTACAGCCAACAATTAAGTTTAAAACCACAAAATGGAAAATAGCTGGCGCAGTGGATATATAGTCAAGCAATCAGTTAGTCATTGAAGTGAAAATGCAAATACTATATATGGAAATTAAGACAAAGACAGTAAACAATACGGAGGGAACAACAACAGCAAGTAATACAAGTAAAAATAGAATGGAATTACTTGGTGCAAATTGGTTTGTAAATTGCGAAAAATATAAATGCACGAGAAAACATAAAGCTCATGTCAAGGATAATTCAATGGCCAGAAAAGAAATTGCGAGTGGCCGAAGTACCAAGTTGCAAGCGAACAAGTGAAGCATATGCACAGGCGTATGCATAAAATATGTCTGTTAAGTCGGCTATTGTGCCAAGTGTGTAAATTTTCTTTACATTTCTCGTGAAAATTAACACGAGAAAAATATGTTTGCATTATCTGTTAAAAGTTGGCGTATATGGCAAGTATTTATGTGGGTTGGCTTATGTTTGTAGAGTAATGATAATTCATTGTTCATGTGAATATCAATCAGGGTAACGAAAACAGTGATGCCAAGGACAGCAAGAAGATTTTTTTTTAAGTGCTTAATCGTTTCATAAAAAATAATTTATTATACGGCCGTAAATTGTTTGAAGGAAGAAATAATGTAGTGATCGTTTCTCCTAACCAATTTAAATACCCTTCTTAAATAAATACAATAAAAGCAGAAGATAACAAGAAAAAACCTTCACTTCGGCTGCACCGAAATAAGCCAAAATACACAACACAGCACCTTTTTATAATATGAGAATAACAAAATATTTCTAACTTTTTTTCGAACGGTCAGTTCGTATGGTAGCTATTAGTTGTAAAAGTGCAATTTGAACAAATTTCTGGGAGATTGTAGGGTTATCATAAACAATAATATATGTAAAATTATTTAAAGATAATTTATTAAATAAAAACATGTTCCAAACAAGAACTTGGTTTCGAACAGTTGGTTTGTATGACAGCTATATGCTATAGAGGTCCGATCTAAACAATATTTTTTAATATTGTAGCATTGCCTCAAACAATGATTTGAGCCAAATTTCGTGAAAATATCGCGCCAAATCAAACAGTTTTCTATACAATATCTTCGTTTTTAACAATCGGTTTGTATTGCAGCTATATGCTATAGTGATCCTATCTGATAAATTTCGTTTTGAGATTGTATTGCTGACTTAAAAAATATTTCTAACTAAATTTCGTGATGATATCATGTTAAATAAACAAGTTTTCCATATACAAACTTTATTTTGAGCATTCAGTTTATATGCCAGTTACATATATACTATAGTGTTACGATCTGAATGATTACCGAAAATTGAACCATTACCTTAGATAAAAATTTAAGCAATATTTTTTTCCATACAAGCATTTGATACAAATCGTTCAGTTTGTATGGCAGCTAGATGCTATAGTGGTCTATATCGGCCATTCCGACAAATGAGCATGTTTTTGGTAAAAAATTATGTGTGCAAAATTTCCGATCAATATTTCAAAAACAGAGAGGCTAGTTCCTCTCATAAATTNAACAAACAGAAGGACATTTCTAAATTGACTCAGCTCATCACGCTAATCATTTACATATAACTGTGTATATTTTATAAAGTATCCGACATTTCCTTCTGGATGATACGAACTTAAATCTTAACAGTTAATATCACCTATCGGTGGTATATAAAGAATTCCAGGTAATTTATCCATGATATTGAAAACATTCTACCGTATAAACTTTTTTTGGCTTTGTGCTAGTTTATAATTAGCGATATGTTTCTTCCTCAAAAAGTTAAATGTCAAAGTGAACAATGTATTGCTATCTCTCACATAGTTCTGTAATAAATCGTTGCCTACATTTAGGGGGATGATGAATAATCGAGATGATAAGAACAGTATGTCTGCAAAATTTATAAAGAGATCTCGTATACTTAACACAAAAAGAATAAATTATTCAGAATCAACATTCAGGAAATGGGCGCTGTTGTAGCTCGAAATCACCAATTTTAGGCTGTGTCAAAAGGACCATATGATAATGATAGGAAATATATGTCGTACAAGTCATTCAATATGCTCAAGAAATATATAGTTTTTAATAAAAGTGGTCGGTACCACGCCTCTTTTTTAAATTTAGAATTTTTAAATTTGATTTATGAAATTGTAGTACAAAGTGCGTTTCAAAGTAAATAAAAAAAGAACAGAACAAATGTTTTTCTTCGGCAAAATTTATTTATTTTATTCAAACTAGTCTCCTTCTCATTCAATACAGGCTTTGCAATCATTTGAATCTGTTTCCATTCATATATATACATACATGCATACAGACGAAAAACTTCGAATTCCTGATCCGTAACGTACCATACTACCACCTACTTTTTTTATAAACACCGTTAGGTAAACAACATATCATGCTCTATGCAGCATATATGTAATGACTCTTGTATGATTTCTTTTATCTCATAATTTATGTTTCCCTTAATTTTTCATTCGACCTTCCAGTTTTAGTATTTTTTTAATTATCTCATTAGTGGTTTGGATTCAATTTTTTTATTTACTTTTTTTGATTTCTTTCCTTTTTAATGCTATTTTTGCAAAATATTCTTCTTTCTTCCTGATTTTCACCATAACCCTCTAAAGCATTTAATTATCCACCTCCCTTACCTCATAGTATTCTCAATTCTCCACCTCATAGTACTCTCATCCTTTCCTTTCTCTCATCATTAGTGCGCACTCAATCACTCACACTCCGACACACACGTACGCACACAAACACGCGTCTCATTTTACCATTGTTCATTCATTAAATGCGTAATTGTTCGATACAAACTTTTTTAATAACCTTAATTTCTTTTCCACAAATATACTCGTACGTTGGACGATATCGTTGGTATATTATCTGCGCCATTTATTTACACATTCGCAATGTCCTTGTACATCATTAAAGCAGCAATTATTCAACGCAAATAAAGTTTTATTTAAAATACCAACGAAATAATTGCCTCAATTGAGTTACAGATAGAGCGACAGGCATTCGTTTAAGGTAATGAGTATACATATATTTTTAAAATTTAATTAAGTAAATTTATTTGAAATGTATAAAGTGCAAATGTAATCTTCAAAGTGCGAGAAACTTGCGAAAAATATCAGGCGATTGACATTGAACCAGATGGATAACCTTTTTAGAAAAAAGATAATTTTTGCAAGAAAACTGCGGTAAATGTTGTCAATATATGAATGCTGCGGATATTAATATCCGCAAGAGAAACTTATCAGCTTACTTTTTGGTTTTCGCAATCAGGTTGTTTTTTTTTTTATTAAATATTTATGATTTATAGTAACAATACTACCCAAAATATAGGCGTTTTTCTTAAGTATAATATGTTTTGGATGAGAAATTTGCTTTTTTACTTTTAGGTTTTCAATTACTAAATGTAAGCTGGAAATAGTCGAAGCTTTAGTGAAATCCTAAATGTAGGCAACGTTCTAACCGAAAACAAGTTTCGGTGAAGAAAGTTATTTGCCAATAACTAAAGAGTAGGTTTAAAAACGATCATAAAAATACCAAAGCTTTCCTCTTTCGAAATGTTTTTGATATTAAAATAAGGTGATTTTAGTAACAATCTACCCTAAATGTAGGCAACGCTTCTTCTTACGTATAACAAGTTCTGATGAGAAACTTGTTAGCTTACTTTTAAGGTTCCAATTACTAAATGAAAGCTGGAAATGTTCGAATTTTTCGTGAAATCCTACATATATACCGATAATAAATTCCGGAAGTATGTTTACCATTCTACTTACTAAAAGTAGAGGACGTTTATTTTTGTTTTGAAAATTAATCTACGAAAAGTATATATAAAGAAGTAGAGGTATGTCTAATGGAAAGTCTAGTGGTCTAAAAAGATTTAAATTTTTTTAGTTATTTATTTGCAGTTACGGTTGAAGCATGTTCTAAAAGAGGAGTGTGAACATACATGCACTTGCTCTAACATTGTCTAGCCTATACAAGGCTGAAGTTGAAACACATCGTCAGTCGTACATTCGGTGAAGCAGGAGGCATAGACAAAACTACCATTAGCCTTCTCAATAAATTTGTGATAGGCTCGAAGCGCTTTGTCGATAAGTGAGGGTTTTATGTTTAATTATACAAGAGTTTAAGGTAAGGTCCGGTGGTAATTGTGAAAATATATAAGGGGTTAGAAAGTATGAACAATGGGGTGTTTATTTATTATAATGATTCTGTTCAACAAAATGAATGATTTCTAAAAAAGAACAATAATAATAAAAATAAATTTATGAATCCTATTGGTATTTAGTTAGAGAGATATACCCTGCAAATCACTAGTATCGCCTTAGCTCCCATTTCGGCATTTCTTTTATTCATCGCCTGTTTAAACTAACTATTTTATTTCTACAATATCGTCTTTATTCCAACTGTTAACTTTGTAGTACTCAATGCAATCATATTTTCACTGCACCCCGTTTAATAATACACTTATCTTATCACTTCCCCTCTAATTACCCGAAATTTGCTAGTTTACATATCGCTTACTTTGTATTTATCTAAGCCAAATCCTCAACTGAAAGCATATGATGTCGGCATGAAGGAAATCGTTTGTGTAATCCCATCACTTACTTATGTAATACAAAGTATGCTGACACTACATGTGTTTGCATTCATAATTGCTTAAGTGTGATTGCCAAAAATATTTAATTTTCAAATCATCGGGTGATATTCTCGTGTGTGTGTGTGTGTGTGTGAGCTACTAAGGCACATATGGAAGCAGCTACACTCTAATAATTTTGTGCAAACAACCAAAATTAAAATGCTTCTGCTAATCTACAAAAAGCATAACGAGTGGAGATAAAATAGTATGATTGCTTGTTGAAGTGAGCACAAGCTATACTGAGTTTTTGTGTTGAAAGTGGGAAGGAAATGGTTTTTCTATAATTTTATATCGGTTAGGCTATACATAGAAAAAGTGGTTTGCGAAGACTTTTCATAGTAGATGAATGAATTCTTTTAATGTTAATAACACTCTTTCGGAATTCCAAAATTTCATATTTTTAAATGCTGAAAAGTGAAATACCGGTTACCGGAGACCAATACTTCTAGTGGTAGATGAATGAATACTATTGATATGGTTTTTTGATAATATTTTGACGAAGAATTTCGGGATCCCGAAATGTCATGTTCAAATCCCGAAGTATAAAATTATAACCTATACATTCTTTTTTCGGAATAAATCCGGAATTATTAAAAATAATCGGGCTTGATCAACATTTTTTTAGAATTTCGAACTTCAACTTTTAAATCCCGAAAATTACACTACATATAAAACAGCAATCTGCACAGCATTAATGCAGTTTATGAGCGAATCGCTAAAATACATTTTTATGAGAATATATACACATGTACATATTTTCGGGATCCCGAACTTGAAATTTTAAAAACCCGAAAATTCAAACACATAAAAAATGTTTAAGGAACACACATTAATGCAGTTTCTGGTTGAATATCTAACAGAAAATTTTCAGAGAATATAAATTTTCGAGATCCCGTACTATAAATTTTTAAATTCCGACAGTTGTAAAACCTATAAAACAATAATCACTTAATAATACAATATTAATGCAAATTTGAGGTGAATCTTCAAAAGAAAATTTTCTGATAATTTTCCGTACTATAAATTTTTTCGAATCCCGAAATTTATTAAACATATAAAAGAATAATCGCTTGAAGAAAACCATACTAACTAATATAACTTTTAGGTGAATCTCTAAAAAATTTTTTCTGAAAATATATTTTTTCGGAATACGGGATCGAATTTTTAAATCGCGAAATTTATTACACATATAAAAGAATAATCGCTTGAAGAAAACCATACTAACTAATATAACTTTTAGATGAATCTCTAAAAAATTTTTTCTGAAAATATATATTTTCGGGATCCCGTATTTCGAATTTTTAAATCCCGAAATTTATTAAATATATAAAAAAATGATCGCTTAACGAATATAATATAAATGCAAATTTTAGGTTAATCTTCAAAAGAAAATTTTCTGATAATTTTCTGTAAATTTTTGGGATTACTTACTACAAATTTAAAAAACTCGAAAACTATTAAACATATAAAAAAAATAATCGCTTGAAGAATACAACATTAACGCAATTTATAGGTGAATCTCTAAAAGAAAATTTTCTAGAACTTAAATTTTCGGGATCCCGTGCTTCAATTTTTTAAAACTCGAAAATTATTAAACATATGAAGGAATATAAGCTTGAAGAAGGACAATCTCTAAAACAAAAATTTCTGACAATTAATGCTTTCGGGATCCCGTACTTTAAATTTTTAAAACCCGAAAGTTGTAAAACATAAAATAACTAGGGCTAGAAGAACGCAACTTTAGTGCAGTTTTTTCTCGCAAAAGCATGCCCCGAACCTGATTTCCGAGATCTCCACAAGTTTTTTTCATTTTTATCATAAATAATTCTCTCTTACAAAATAGTTTATATCACATATGAATTACATTGCAGTATTTCTCTGAGTTTTATAAAATCCCGAAAAGTTCTACTAAAATCCCGTAATCCCGAACATTAAATAGTGGTTCAACATTGTGTTCCGTACACTTTCTCCTTATTTGTTTAAATAAAATTACATGTTTTAGCTAAGTTTCATTACAGTATTTGCCTTATCTGCATTTTAGAGCTGACAGCAAGCATGTGTGGCTCTAGAACAGCAACAAAATGTTAGAGCGTGAAATTTGTTACACGAGCAACACACCCACGGACAGTCCACCGTACTTAACTCTTCACTATTTCCGCTAATCTGCATGTCCGCTCTCGTTTGTTTTTTGCACTCGCTGTCAGCAGTATTATCTTGCACGTGTTAATGTTCACTATGTCGTTGCCACACAGATAGTGTCACGTACATACATATGTATATACATATTTAAATTCACGTTCAACTACTAAGTGGATAAATCTGCAAGCTTGTCTAAAGTGCCCACTTTAACTAACGCTCGTATGCATAATCTATATATTACTTATAAGTATGAGCTAAGGTAGTTGCCCAAAATGCCTTGCATACCTAAAGGCGCATATGTCTGTACCTCGTTCGCTCGTAATTTTTGTAGTTGTATAGTTAGTGTTTGGCTTCGCTTATACCCAAATGGTCTGCACTTTTGATTAGCCTTTTGTATGCAACACAAAGATTGCCATTCAACGTTGCGCTCTTCCGTTTCCGCATCCTTACTCACGGATATGGGAATAAGCCTTCATTAACATCAGTAACAACGACCACAACAAAAACAACAGCATCATCAATTCTCTTGTCCTTGTGTCACTTGTGTTGCTTTAACTGCATTAACTCTTGCATTTGTAATGCCGTATGGTGGCGGATTATTGTCGAATTTGTCTTTGGCAAATTGAATTTAATTAAAAATGCATTGAAACGGAAGTGATTGTATAAATGTTGAAAGCGTGCAAATTGCGGCATACATGTATTTAATATACATAGATCACATGTATATATGAGCATGAATCAGTAAAATCCTCATGGAGTGGCATCCATGCAGCATTAATAACCTTTAAGCAATAAAGTTAATTTCATATAGGGGATTCCTCTAGAGCTTAAAGGTCTCATTTGTTTCGGCGGAAGTGTAGGCTTATAATATGCTTATATACACCCAGTTATTTAGAATCGCAGTATTCCCAGGAAGACCTGCGAATTAAAAAAAAAACAAAAACAAGTAAGCAAGGGCTAAGTTCGGGTGTCACCGAACATTTTATACTCTCTCATGATAAAGTAATAATCGAGATTTCAGGCGTGGTTGTGAACCGATTTCACCCATATTTGGTGCATGTCATCAGGGTGYKAAGAAAATATTATGTACCGAATTTCATTGAAATCGGTCGAGTACTTCCTGAGATATGGTTTTTGGTCCATAAGTGGGCGACGCCACGCCCATTTTCAATTTTTAAAAAGAGCCTGGATACAGCTTCCTTCTGACATTTTTTCCGTAAAATTTAGTGTTTCTGACGTCTTTTGTTAGTCGGTTAACGCACTTTTAGCGATTTTCAACATAACCTTTGTATGGGAGGTGGGCGTGGTTATTATCCGATTTCTTCCATTTTTGAACTGTATATGGAAATTCCTAAAAGA
>NW_017537600.1:1698095-1705492 GCF_001853355.1 Bactrocera latifrons
TGCACGGACGGACGGACAGACGGACATCCGGATTTCAACTCTACTCGTCACCCTGATCACTTTGGTATACATAACCCTATATCTGACTCTTTTAGTTTTAGGACTTACAAACAACCGTTATGTGAACAAAGCTATAATACTCTCTTTAGCATCTTTGTTGCGAGAGTATAAAAATAACAGTATAAGAAGCGTCAAAGGAAATGATCTCGTTAATTTATATAAATAACTTCTGTTTAAGCATATTATAACCTCAAATATTCTAGGCAAAGAGTATAGCTGAGAGTTCAAGAAAAGTAGAGTTGGTCGACACCCCTATCGAATTGCTTACTGTGATTCTTATGACTATGTCGCTTTCGAAGAACAGTAATTCTGAACCGTTGCGGAAGTGTGTAGGCTCTGAAAGAACTGAGTTCACATTCAAGATAATTTCTTAGACTGCGTTATTAAAATAGTCAACATAATTGAGTAGACATGATACGACTATTAAAACTGACCATTTGCGACATTTAGCGAGGAGGTATCTTATCCTCCTTACTTTGAGTCAACCTGATTAATGTATAATTATTACAATTCGACAGGGAGTAATTTAAAACTGTATAATAATCGATATTCTTGCTGAATTCGGGCTAGCAGCAAGGCGACCCAAAAAAAAACGGTTTTAATGCGAAGTTAAACACAACATTCTTCTTCCCCAGTAGAGAAGAATAGATTAAAGGTTTTGTGATGAATAGTTCCAATGGTGAAATTTATGGATCAAAGGGTGAACGAAGATCAGGAGCACGTTTCTACTGTAGTAATACATAGAATGTAGCTTCAAATTAAATGTTTTTTTAGGCCGTAACTGTTAGCATAACAATACTTGAGCTTCTGTTCTAACCAGCAAATTTAACAACTTTCTAGTGGATAGCTAAGTTGCAATTAAGACTAAGCGCGGCTCCTACGCTACATGTCTCTGCATTGGATAATATTAGATTGTCAATAAAGTCTTGAGGCATTTCTTGCGGTATTTTTATTGTCTTTTCAACTGTTCATAAAATTTTTTTGATGACTCATGTCCAGCTCWTGACCGATGCTACGGCTGCTACTATGCCGRTCTCTTTCGACCAATTCAGCGATTTCATCGCAATTTTCGACGACAGGCCTACCGGAGCGTGGCGCGTCTTCGACCACCTCTACACCAGAACGAAAACATTGAAACCATCGTTGTGCGGTGGAAATGGAAACTGTATCGGCTCTATAAACTGCACAGTTTTTATTGGCGGCTTGAGATGCATTTTTGCCTTTATTTTACTAGTACTGTAAAATATGCCGTATTTTATCTTTATTTTGCTCCGTGTTTTCGACGCTATAACTCACGAACGACTTAAAAGAAACGACAATCAATCAAACACGTGTTATCGCGTGAAATGAGCTTTCCAAAAAGGTATAGATGACCCGATGCGACTAATAAAACTAGAACGACGCGCTCTCAGCGCCAACTAGTAGGCAATAACTAGACATTCAGTGAAAAGCTCGGTAAAAAATCATGTGGGTACATAGTCATACAAGTATAGGAGAAAATGAAAAGGCAGGCGACTTGGCCAGCTGGGGACAGCTTCGGGATGCAATTGTCCCAAACTGTTCTAGATCATTCAGTCCTTTCAAGAGTTAATTGAAGCAATTGTCTCTAGAGAAATAGCGATTGGTCTTGGAAAACTAGCAACCTGGGCATACCAGAAAATCCTAAAAGATCCTACTTTCAGTTAGTATGGAAGTAAGTTACATTATAGATATCATCACAGAGCTCCTAGTTTGAAGATCACACCTTCAGAAACTTGGTAGAGCGCAGCTGGCAGAATATGAAGCATGCGTGGAGGATAATGAGTTGTCAGTGCATTACCTTCTAGCGGGTTGTGACGACATATCTTCCACGGCTCGAAATGGAATGGAAAATGAAAAAACGACGTTGGTAAGTTGGAGCTGATAAATTGTAAATATGTCATCAAATCCACAGAAGTGCTGAATAAGGCTAAAAAGCTCATAAAATCAGGTGTTCCCGACTCTGCTTTTTAACGAGTAAATCAATGTCGTAGCCTTGACAAAAATTACTCCAACATGATAAACCTCACCACTAATGAAAAGTTGAAAAGAGTATTTGAACTATAGTAAATAAGAAACAGGGGTTTCCAATAAGAGTGATATGATTTGATGACAAAAAAAAAAAATCAAATTGTTGAAGAAATTCAAATGTTTTTTATTTAATTTTAAGTACAAGTGATACAATTAAATTCTGAACATAAAATCATTCAAATGGCCTCCACGACTTCCTTTGAAAATATCCCTGAAAAGAGGATCGACACACATCATCTCTTCATCGATTTCAAAACCGCCTTTGCCAGCACGAAAAGGAGCGTTGAGCAATAGTAAAAGCTCCGTCAGAACCGAAAAGGATCGCTCTGAACCATTGTATACTAAACGAGATTTCAGACAAAGTGACTCCCTAGCGCGCGACTTCTACAATCTATTCTTGGAGAAAATAATTCGAGCTGCAGAACATCTATAGAAGTGTCAAACAAACAGTCGTCGCACTCGCGACTAGGCACCCACGTCCCGGTTGACAGTCATAACTTCGAAGTTGTATATAATTTCGTCTATCTTGGAATCAGTATTAACAGCAAAAACAATGTCAACCTCTAAATCCACTTAAAAATCATATAATCCCTATTATATAATAAAATCTGGTATATTGTTTTACAACTTTTAAATTTGAGGAATAATTAATAAAAATTTTTTAGGCAATTTTGCGGCCAATAAAATAAAATTAGAACACTTTAAACCCATAAACTTTAAAACTATATATTTTTCAACCATACAATAATAACTAATCCACATATTATACTTTTTATATCAAATTTTGTGTTCCTTAACAGCTAAGACAACGCTTAAACTTGCACTTACAACTGTTATTACATTCAAGCAATATTTTCTTGTGGCACTTGTAACATTTTACAAAACTGTAGTAACGTGAAAGTACCAGTACCAACGAGTTATTACACCAAATGAATAAAACAAAAAACAAAACTGAAAGAAAATATTACCAGGACGATGTAATAGTTTCATTTCTCGAGCAAACTGCGTTGACACCATGAATGCAATGGACGCAAGTTAAGCCAAGCATACAGAAGAGATAACTCGCTTATGAGTGGAAATAAACTTACACCAATACAATAAACTCGCTGGAACGACTCACTAACACACACACACACACACACATTTATTTATGGATAGTTACAGAGTTGCAGAGTTTATAAGTTCAACTGCTGTGCATACAGTGTTGCATATAAATACATCTGCACGTATGTGTCAGTTTGTAAAGTGTGAAATTTCTAAGCGAGCAAGGGACTTCATAAACCACTCTGTACAGCAGCGACAGGATATTGCGACTGTATGCGCTAATCTCCACACATCCACATTGGCGGACACACAGCAATATTTGTATATGTATGCATGCGCTTGTATGTTAGAAAGGAAGCAATTAAAGTCAAATGTAAACTTAATTGAAAAGGTTGAATTGTAGGGATGCACAAAGTGAAGCTTGTGTACGAGCATACATACACAGATAAGTAACAAATGCATAACTGTATGTATATATGTATGTGTGTTAGCAGGTGTGTGTGTGTCGAAAGGCCGAGTGTCGAAAGTGTACACATACAAGGTGTACGCTTTCTTTATTATGATTTATTTCCGTTTATTTGATTATGAATGTGCGCTGAGGTGGTTAAGAGTAATTTGTGTTGAAAGCATTTAAGTTGCAGTGAATTAAGTCAAGTACAATATCATCAATCAAGTATCAATATAAATTCTCCTACGTACAGTAGTCGTCCCGATGTCTATAGGTCCTTTGTTTAGTACCAGTTCAAGAACAGTCCTTGGAGTTGGTCTCAAAGGTCCCGTTATGCAGAGCGCACCCAGCTTCTGAACCATGTAAATTGGCTTCCGGTAGGCGGGTTTTAGTACGCCTGTCCATCATACTACTGCACCTTACAGCAGAATTGGTCTCACAATTACCTGTACATGAGAGGGGGAGAGAGTACAAGGTTGTGCCGAGCATCTGCGGGAATTGGTCCGGTCCTTGAGAGAGTTACACACATGTATACGGAAAAGAACTTCCACAGAAGAATTTTATGCTTTCTTGTGAATACAAGCAGTCCCATTGAGACGTTGTTGAATGCTCCAGAAATATTCAAGAATAATCAAAAATTTCAAGTAAGTCCGACAAATGCTTTCCGAGTTATTTGATAATTGGCAAAGGGCATTCCAACGTACATGAATTGAGCGTTAAACTTCAAAAGCGTTAAATGTTAAACCAGTGCGGAACAAGTGCGCAAGAGATGCTCCATCGTTTCCCTGGTGCCTGATTGATCTGGAGGATGTAGCTTTGGTCTCCATGTTCGTTGAACGATTTCACCAATGCTTACTTAACTTCCGAGTCCACCAAGCGAGGCACCGATGAAATATTGCTGCGGCCCACCACCTCTGGTCTCTCTTCCTTCCACAAATTTGGAAACGTTCTGATCACTTCCCTTACCCCGATTAGCGTCGGGTCATCATTGCATTTCAAGATTTTGATTCCGCTAAGCTATCCTGCTCCATCAAATGACGGCATGAGTTAGCTTGGTTCGGCGTCCATTCTCGAGAAGAAGACTTCCAATAGCTTCATTTCCACTATTTTCCACCGCTCCTGTGGAATTTGTTCCAGTGGGTTATTGGGATCTATGAGCGCGAAGGTCAAGTGCCGTTTCGCAATCTAATTGGCTGATGCCACTGCCTTGGACGTTGTCCGTTTGTTGTCCGCGCGCTTGACATCTAGCTTCTCTGCTAGGTTCCGTTGTTCTTCGAGACGAAACGTGTTACTAAAGATGCGTTGCAACATCCACTCTTCTGTTCTGTATAAACTGCTTATAGCAGTCAGAAAAGTAATATAATATTTGCTTGAGGAAGCTCCCTTTTTTGGCTCTTCGAATGCTAGTATAGGCTAAACTGCAGATCGGGAACCGTAGATATCCAGAAAGTGTGACTTTTCATCGAGACAGTAATGCGTTTCTCAATAAACTTCTCAGTCTGCTTGACTTAGTATTGTTTGAGCACCTGTCAAAGACAGGCAGCAACAAAAAGAAAAGAAATCATACTTCACAATTTACCTTCGATGAAGACGAATAAGTGAATGGACTTTATGGCCCAGATTCATCGATTCCCCTCGGATATTGTTTGAAAGCCAATTGTTTAATCCTTGTCTCGATAGATCAGGTACTCAACATTATACAAAAAACTGTTTGGTATTATTGAAATGAGGATGGATACAAAGAGAAGCTGGATATATGGTTGACCCGAATTAAGACAAACAAGCATCATGAACGGATTTTCCGTCTGCATATCATTTCTGAAGCTGTTGGTTATTGGTAGGTCACTTACGAAAATTCCAAGCCTTCATGTGTCTAAAGCGGCGCCTGTACTTGCAGCTAATGAACACTCTGAAAGCAGCAATTGTCCAGAAGCGCCCAGCTTTGGAAAATAGTAGAGGAACTGTGTTCCAACAGGACAACACCAGGCTACAGATATGGATAGTGACACGTCAGACGTTTCGTGAGTTTATTATGCATCTACTTTAGAGTCTGCAGTTAGCACCAAGTGATTACTACTTTTTTGTTGTGTATTACGAATGATTTTGGTGGGGAAGAATTCGCCATAAAGCTTGAGCAAACCGATTGTACTATCTTATGAAAGCAAAGAGGATTATTTTAATGAAAGTGCCGTTATGAAATTAACATCGAATTGGCATCAAGTTATCTAACAAAACTGTCTATCATATATTTGACCCAAATGAGAGCATTCAAGGTTACCTTGAATAAAACCTTCGAAAATAATTGAAAGTTTAACTAGTTTATTATTTTAAAGATATCACATTGAAGGCCTATTGTCTTCACAACAAAACATGTAGATATCTGAGAAAATTTTACACCTCTCTAACTATTAATATCCGCGCTAAAGCATCGGATTTAAGCTGAAAATGCAAGTTGACTTTAAAATATCGTTGCGTTAGTATACACTGCTTGACGCGTACAATGAAAATTCCTTTCAGTGCGCACAAATTTCAGAACATACTCAACACACCATAATTTTGTGGGTTAGACTTGTTAGAGCCAATTAACATTTTCCTCGCTTTTTTTTGTTGGTTTTTCGCCTTTTACGACTATAGTACATCATGTTTTTTATTATTGAACCCATAACATGGTGAACACACTACGGTGGCGTGCCGCATGCAACCTGCCACTTCATGAGAGTGGAGCACAAGCGCACACACACACACACACACACACACCGGCAACGCGGCTGCCAACAATGTGTCAAATAAACCTACAACACTAGAAAGCCGAAACAACGGAGGGGTAAGATAAGGAGCGCTGCTGAAAAAGGGCATGGAAGGAGGAAAGGGAGGGAGTGTGCGAGCGGCAGGAGAATGCATGAAGTTTGACAGCATTCTTCAAAGCGCTGCAACATATTAAAATATATTTTAACACATATGCAGATCAGTTTGTGTGGGAGAGTGTGTATGTGTGATATTTTTATAACATGTGAATGAGCGTGTCTGTTGTTGTTGTTGGCAAATGTGAAAATGCACTTCATGTGACGAGGCATAGGAAAATTACATATGCGAGCGCACAGCGGAGACCGGCAGTGTACCGAGGTGAAGTTGAGTGTGACAGTTGAGTGAAGTGGCGCGTTGTAAACGTCACACGCGATTAAAATGATGACGATGTTGATGATGGTGATGATGATGATTTTGGTTCAGGTGGCATAACGGCGCAAAACCCCAACAGAAGCAGGCCATAAATAAACGCAAAGGCATGCAGAGCATGAGTGTGTGTATGTGTGGGCTACTGCTTTGTTTGTTTATTTTTACAACTGCTCGCCGGTGTCTGTAAGGGTTTATACTATAAACAAATTTTCAACACTTGTCTTGTTTGGTATGCCATGCAAGAGGTGGATGTGTGCAGCGATGGGTAAGGCAGCATTTAAGACTGAAGCTTTAAAAAGAAATTATAAATATGTTACACTAAATGATGGGAGATATGCAAAAGAAAACATTTAACTTAACTGTCAACACTTGTCGCCTACAGGTAGGCTACAGTGAAAATGCATTCAGAAATGTGTTCGTTTTTCGTGCAGAATTTGTAATGCATAGGTGCATAGGCATATATAAATATGGAGGAATTTTTTTGTAGTCTACTAGAAGGCAACAACATATCAAGGAGTTGCCACCGTGAAGGACTTTGCAATACAATTGAGAGTTTTTCAAGATATTTCACAACCAAAAATATATGAAATAAATTAATTTTCTGATTAAAAGTAAAAAAATA
>NW_017537600.1:1707411-1762967 GCF_001853355.1 Bactrocera latifrons
AACAACAAAATAGCAAAAACAAGAGTAAGAAAATAATAAAACCAACAACAAGAAAATGCAGACTCATCGTCACTCATAGAAACCCTTTTTAACTACCTGACAGACACCGTAGGCGCTATTCAATATCAAAAAGCCAATATAATAAGAAAATTAGGCTGCACCGAAGTAGATGAATTTCTTATACATAGTTTAAAATGGCATAAATAGATCTTCATATTGATTTTGATAGCTTAAGAAGCGCAACTACATATATGCTATAGTGGTCCGATCTAAGATTTTTGGGTATAGTAGCAATGTCTTAAATAAGAATCTATACCAAATTTGTAGGAGATAACTTGTCAAATAAAAAATATTTCCATATACGAGCTTAGTTTGATCGATCAGTTTGTATGGCAGCCATATGCTATAACAGTCCGTTCTGGAAATTATCATCAGATATTGTAGGGTTACCTTAAAAAATACTATGCACCGAATTTCGTGAAGTAACCTTGTTAAATAAAAAAGTTTTTCATACAGTAGCTTTGGCTTGATCGGGGAGATTGCATGGTAGTTATGTGCTAAAGTTGTCCAATAACAGTGGTTCCGTCAAATAAGCAGGTTGTTGGTGAAAAAAATACGTGCACAAAATTTCAGAACTATATCTCTGGGGCACTGGTTCAGTTATATACTAGTTCGCGTATATACCAACAGACCAACATAACTAAAACCATTCGGGTCATCACGTTGCTCAGAAACATATATATTTTTAAGGCTCTCCGACGTTTCCTTTTTAATGATACAAACTTCGTAATAATCTTAATGCACACTGTGAAGGCACTAAAGAGAAAAATTCGATTCCTGTTGCCATACTCCCAAAATATATTCTCAAAGTCTGGTCTTTTATGAGAAACTTAGACTGGCCTAACCACTTAAAGAATATAATAAAAGCTATTCGTTTTTTCGAAGAAATCGATTCAACAGCTCCTTGGTTTTCTCATGTTTTACTTGTTAGCAAAACAGGGAAGCAGGCAGTAAGTATCTAGTTGCGAGCAATAATAATGAATTATTTCATAAATTCATTGAGAATTGCACATGACTACTTATACTCATATTGAGTGAAATAAAATAATGATGACAGCTATATTTTATGCGAAGAAGTTGATAAACTAACGTAATATGTAAAGGATTAAAGAAAAATCTTAACAAGAACAAGTATGTTGTTTCAACGTCTCTTAAGAAGCGACTCAACACACTTCGATTAATGTTTTGCGTATGAAACTTGTCAACTCTACATTCGTACAAAAGGACCTGAATCTTTCGCAAGAACTTTCGACAAATAGACGAGGGTTGCACCGCGACCTTAGGTCCATTGCTCACTTGGGTGTGCCTGAAATGCAGAACTACAGGTGACGAAACGTGGGTTTATAAATATGGCATAGAAACTGACTGTCAATCGAACAGGCTAAAGAATGACGGAAAATTTAATCGAAACCGAAAATACCAAAATTCACTGAAGACACTCATTCTCGCCTAGGCTTATATTTAGCAAATGTATGGAAAATTGTATTAACCGTTGGCATGCTTGTATCGGCTCAGGAGCTTAATATATTTCGAACAGCAAACGATGGTTTAAACTACTCAATTATTCAGTCAGTCCGGGTCAAATTTGATCAGATGGCATGTAAAAAAAATCATATGTGAGATGAATGTGAGCAATAATGGTTTTTAACTATAAAATTATTCAGTCAGTCCGGGTCAAATTTGATCAGATGGCATGTATTCAAAATCATATGTGAGATAAATAAAAAGAAAAAAATTTTCAACAAGTCCAAGTTTTTAAGTTAGAAACTACCAAATATTCTGACAAAAATAGCAACGTTTTCTTAAAGGCTCAGAAAAACGTAAACTTGGTATGCAAAGTATAAAAAAATTAATTCTTGTTACTCTTACAGGTTTCCCCTGAAAAAAATTACTCAACATCTGTCTACAGCACCAATATCATATCTCTAATTTCTTTTTTTTTTATTTTTTTATTTTTTATTTTTTTGGTTCAAAATCACAATATTTCAAATTCTCAGCACGTCTTGCTCCGCAATCAGACAATGTGAGCCAGCAAGTGAGCGTCTTAAATGCTTAAATGCCGTCAGTCACAATTCAGCGCCATTAAATTATTACTCAACGCATGAGATACGTGCGCGCATACACTACGCATACAAGCACACATTTAGGCGCCAACTGCTTAATTTTTTATGAGAGTGTTACATTTTTTGCGCCAAACAATCACGGACAGCTCGTCTGAAATTATAAATGCATATTTAAAAGCGACTGTCAGTCAGCTACGGCTACACTTTGTCATATTAAACTTTTACGAAGTCACATACGCACACAAAACACTGCATATGCGTCGCGTATATAATTGCTGCCTACTTATAGGCGCACAACACTTACTTATAAACACCTCACACGTACTAATTTATCATTACTGGCGCACACATACACACACAAATAAATTATGTTTGTTGGCTTGTCCACATCCTGCCAAAAGGAAATGCTTGTTTTTAGGCGTTTTGTCGTGGCGCGCCAACACAACTACAACAAGCATGTAATATAATGAAAAAACAAAAAGCCTGCAGCATCGCGCGCCTACAAAAGACAAAGTTTCAACAACTTCATTTCATAAAGGCTCACAGGCAGATAAAAATTAAAAAAAAAAAGCTGAAAAGCGAGAAAAGTATGTTTGTGTATTTGAGTGAGTGTTTGAGTAGGTTTAATATGTGCCAGCATGTATGCAGCTGCCAGCAGTGAGTATGCAGTAAATAAAAGGCACACAACATTATTGCGTAGCATATGCAAGGGCGTTGGTGCCGTGTATGCGTATGGGCATCAACATTTTCGCTGCCGACAAAAAATTTTACGTTGCAAACAATTTAAAAAGTTAGTTTGTCAGAAACAAAACGCCAGCGCACACACGGTCTGTTATTAAACAGACTTTCACGATATTACTTTCGGGTTGATGTATCCGTTTTTATACCCAGAACAGAGTATAGCAAAGCAGTCACTCAGTTTTTGAGATATCGATCTGAATTTTTGCACTTGTTCTTATCTTCTAAAGAATTTGCTGCTGTGCCGAAATCGTCGATATCAGACCACTATAACATATAGCTGCCATACAAACTGAACAATCGGAATCTAGTGCTTGTAAGGAAAACTTTTTTTTTTTTTTGAGAAGATGTCTTCATGAAATTCCACATAGATTATTTCTTAAGAGATCACTACAATATCTGAAGAAATTTTGCGGATCGGTGCACTATAACATATAGCTGCCATACAAACTGACAATCAGAAACAAGTGTTTGTAGGGAAAATCCCTCAATTTGTAGAGGTATCTTTGAGAAATTTGGCTTGGATTATTTTCTAAGACAGCGCTACAATATCTGAAGAAATTTTGCAGATTGGTGCACTATAGCATATAGCTTCCATACAAACTAAACGATCAAAACGAAGTTCTTATAAGGAAAACTTTTTTATTTGAAAAGATATCTTCACGAAATTCGACCTACGTTACTTTCTAGGACAACGCCACACTATCTGGAGAAATTTCCCAGATCGTATCACTATAGCATTTAGCTGTCGTACAAACTGAACCATCCGAATCAAGTGTTTGTATATGAAACTTGTGTAGGCTATTTCAGCTTAGTTGCAACCGAATTTAACATTCTTGCTTATTTTTATCTGTGTTTGATTTGGTTTTTTGTGCGAAAGAGTTCATCTCGTATAAAGAAAGAAAGCTCACTTTTTTGATTAACCTTTTTTCGCAACTTATATCCATAGAATTTTTTTGCAGCTCACGCTTAACACTTTGAAAGCAATCCACAAAAGAAAAATGCCTGCGTACATTTCAGCTTTGTACTGCTTTATTATAAAGCAGCCAAAAGCATGCCAATACGGAAAGGCTAGCAGCAAAATCAAAAAGAGGTTGTTAAGCTCGCCACAAATAAGCAATCCATTCACAAAAGTAACGTCCAAAAACAAAAATCATTAATTATGCAAAAAAAAAAAATTGCATTAAATTAACAAATGAATGTTTCTACGTCTAAAAGTATGCTATGAAAATATTTTTATCAAACATTTGTTGCTTTGCTTTTAGTTTATGTAGCGAAAATATTGCGGCGAAGCATATCTGCTGCGGAATTTTGTTGGTTGAGTTAGTAGAACTAATATGCTCACAACTATGCGCCTAAAACTACATATCACTATAAAAGTAACTCTCATAATTTCAGGTGTTTGCAAACTATTTGTCTGTGGGCTAACACAGATGTGCAACCTCACTCTATTCAGTTGGAAATTAAAATAAAATTGCATTGAAACCTTAAATTATTATATGAAAAGTCACTACAGATCACATTGAGACCAAGTTAGATGAGATCAGGTTAAATCACCGATCGTAAGAGGGATCTCACAGCTTATAACCACTGTTCAATGTGGTACATAGAGCTCCTATGAAATTGATCATAGAAACCCTCATAAACCAACAAAGCGCTTAAATAGAAAGCAAAGTTTCTGTTAAGACTAATTTCAGTTGCTGGTATGTGTCCTAGTTCGACAAGCGTATGTTCGAGATTATTCAATCGCAGTCTTGTGAAACTAAATAATGGAGGAAGTTATGTTAGATATAAGCCGGGAGCGATATGTTTCGTATTCTTAAATTTCTTCTTCATCAGATAACGTCCGGTAACATATCCAACCTTACAACATGAACGCCAATAAGGTATTGGCCTGTTAGAATCTCCACAATTAGGGAGAGACTAGCCTTACTGAGAGAAAAGAGCTCGAATAATCTATTGGGATCAATCCTGAGCTAAAATAATCCTGTTACAGCGCATGAGCCAGTGGTAGCTCAGCGCTGGCCAAGTTCCCGCGAAGCCTAGCTATAAAATAATAGAACACACGAGGAGAGAGAAGCATTGACACATTTCCATGCTATTGTTAAAGGGAGCTAGGGTTTTTAAAGCTTTATTGCCAGCTCATGAGTTTTACAGTTGCCTGCGATTCAGCTGTGGCCTGGCACCCTTACAAGTCTTATCATTAAGCGACTTGATGCTATTGACAACGAGATTACAAATTCCTTAACAAGCACAGTTAGTGAGCTCAATACTAGTACCACCGCCATGCTATTAGAATGAAGTGGTGAGCATAAACCTGAAAGAAGCTGCATTTCAAAGCAGTAAGCCTAGTACTATTATAATACCAGCCACTTCCGCCTGAAAAAACACTACAGTGGTCTGATAGCATGAAGTTAAGCCCTACGAGGAGCCCATTGGAGAAAACCTAACTTCGACCATCAAAAAAAATCTATGCGTCTCTACTTCATCGAAATCTCTTCGGAAATATTGACTTCATCAGTAGGTGAGCAGAAAACAGACAGCTCTTGCTGCGCGAGGCAGTAGTCCACGTTTTCAAGGATTTATTGCATAAATTTTTGTGCCGGTAATAGACTAATATAAAAAAAAACCAATGTGTTGTAGACTAGTTACCATCACTTACTTATTAAATAAATGTCACTGGTTTTGGTTTCCAATGGTCGTTAAAAAAAGTCCTTTAAATCTTTAGGCGAATTTCAAGGTCCACTGAATAAAGTAAGTCTTCTGATTACAAGAAACTGAATATTCTTGGGAACTTTCGACCTTTTGGAATACTTAAAACCCTGCCATACATGTTACAGGAGTAAACGCTAATGGAGTCCTTGGTACAATGAGTCGGCGAGATTTTCGTATCGTATCTCATATGCCATAAATTAAGAGAAAAGCTACTGATATGTGCTCGGGTCGGAGATGACTTTAGATCATCAACCAAGCCACTGACTACAATTTTAAAGAACAAAATGAAAAAGCTATAGTTCCTGGATCATTGAACCCTTGCAGCATAGTGCTAACTAAGAAGTCAGATCTCGAGAATTGACCATTCTGGACCCACGTCTAAAATTTTACTATTGCTCTTTGTTTAAGATATATGAAGACAAAATATCTCAGCATGTTATCGGCTCTTTCATTATGAAGGTTTTAAGCCATTCTGATGAACAAAAAGTAAAACTAAAAAAAAGTAAACTCAAATAATTACCTACTAATTGATTTTTTTAGACTTTTTAAACTATACATATGCTGCTTGTCCACTGCTTTTATTTCCAACGACACTATACGCATGAATAAAAAAAGAAATGCCTATAATTCCTGATAGCTTCACACTGTTTGACATTTAAATCGCCAGCAAATTGTTAAAGAGGAAATTATACGCATTTACTTGCCATAATTCACACAATCAATTAAACCAAATCATGCAATGAATTTAACCGCAACAAACGATGATTTAATATTTTAAAGGCGAAAAAATTGTCACTACAAAAATAGCATAATTTCCATGACCACAAAACTTATAGCAAAACAAATGGGAGAAAACCGAATGACATTTTAAACATAGTATAATATCGGCAGCTCAATAAGTACGACTGTCAGCTTAATTGGTCACAGTGAATTATAGGCTAGTGAAAAACCACAGCTTTATTTTAATTTGTGTCAATGAAATGAAAGTGACTACTTACAAGCGAGTACATCATACATATGTTCGTATGTAGGAAGGTACAGGGTGCGGGAACTTTGATGATGGTATGATAATATTGAAGGAAATTGAAGGAAGCACGAGAGAGTGTTTGAAATATTGTCAGCACGAAGTTTCAAAGACCAAGGCTGCCAGGGAAAAACATGTAAAGAAAGAGAAGGGAGAGAGATAAATAGTGAGAAAAGAGAGAGTAAGAGAAAATTACAGAGAAAGAGGGAGGAGAGAGTAAAAAGAGCAAGATAGTAGAATGAGAGAGAGTAGAGAGTGAAGAGAGTGAAGAGAGTAGAAAAAGAGAGACTAAAGAGAGAGAAAGACAAAGAGGAGAAAAAGAGAGGAGAGAAAGAGAGAGAGAAGATTAGGGAGAGTAAGAGGGAGGGTAGAGGGAAAAAATATTGAAAGAGAGAGATATAAGGGGGAAAAAATGGTGAAAAAGTTAAACAAAATTGAGTACGAGAGACATAAAAAGGAAAAATTAAGAAAAATAGTAATAAAGGGAAAAAGTTGAAAAATAATAAATAAAAACAAAAGAATAACAAGTATGAAAAATCAAAATAAAGACCAAAGAGAGAGAAAAACGAAAAGGAGATGAGAGGGAAGAAAAAGATAGAAAATTGGGCAAAATACACAAAGAAAAGAAGAAAAATAATACAAAAAAGATAAAGAAATAAAAAGCATGAAATATCAAAAAAGAGTACAATAAGAGAGAAAAACAGAAAAAAAAAATAGAGAACGGCGAAGAAAGAAAGCGGGCACACAAGAGTGATCTACGTATTGATCTCACTAAAAGCACTTTGCGGTACTTTTTGATGGCTGATGTGAACTTATTTCTCTATACACGCAAAAGTTTTAGCGGTCAATCGTTTATGCTCTGTGAGATAAGGTCAAAGAGTTTAATGATGTTTGATGTCAAACAGAGTTGACCTTCGCTCGTCACTCTGAACTGCAAATATCACCATTGACTTCGTTTTGTGCAACGCCAAAATTCTTGGTCCATAGACGAGATTAAGGTAACTTTTTGTGCCAAAATTACCATTCAAACGGGAAGGGACGGAAAATGCTGCAATAAAACATAAAGGTGTTTGCTGTGACCAATAACGACGACCGTTTGATTGTTGTTGTCTTAAAAAATATTGAAAAAATAGTAATTAAGTGCCCGCTAAATATTAAAAATATTTTCAAAGTTTTTAGATTTTTCTTGTCGTCAAACAAGTTTGGCGCACCCTGCAAGCTTATTCCTCTGTACAAATGACAGCAACAATAGATTGTGTGAACACTAATTGAGAGATGTGTCAAAAGAGTAAATCAGTGTATTGGAAAAATATCTACAAAATTAAGTGAAACGAACACACAATTACATAGTTATGAATATCCATTTACAGGGTTTGCCAATTTTTACGGAAATTCAAAAGTATTTATTTAGTGTGAAGTACAATCGATACAATTGAATACCGAATATAAGATCATACAGATCAGTCTTTTGCAGGAACGAAGTCGATGAACCCCATTTTCATGTAATTTTTCGACTAAATCAAAGCGTACTAAATCACCAAATCGTTGGTCGTGGTATGTCGCTCACTATATCAAATCTTATGTCATGAATAGTACGTACAATATTGGCTTCTAAAGATTGACGAGAATCCGGTTTATTGCTAAAGATCAATGACTTCAAATTACCCCAGAAGAAGTAGACTAAAGTTGTTAAATCACAACTTTTTGGAGGCCATACAATGTCTTGTTTTCTTGAAGTAATCGAATCTCCAAACTTTTCTCGCAATAATTCGGTTCTTGCAGGTATTGTGCGTCACTTAGCCCTGTCTTGTTGGATTCGAATGTTGTTAAGTTCAAGTTCTTCAAATTACGGACATAAAAAGTTTGTTATCATCGATCTACACCGCTCTAACTCAACAGTAGCGGTGTTACCAGCTTTATTTCGAAAGAAATAAGGACCGATGATTCCACCAGACCAAAAATCACAACAAACTGTCAACGATTATATTATGTTCATGAATAATTTGTGTATGTATCTCGCACCAGAATCAACAGTTTTGTTTATTTACCGCAGCACTCAGATAAAAGTGGTAAGGCTCACTCAGGAGAAGATGATTTTCTTAAGATCGTTTTCAAGTTGTTCTAAGGCAAACCCAGACAAATTCACATCGTTTACGGTGCTCATATGACTTCAGTTCTTGAGTGAGAACAATCCTCTACCATTGCAAGGAAAATTCCTTTCTCCAATTCTGCCAGTTTGTGGTTTGAGACAGTCCCCATACTTGAGAACGTCGTGGAAACGACAAATTTTGGTCTTCAGCAACACTTGCCTGAACAGCACCAATATGACATTTCACAAATAGCCGAAACAATACTTAGAAATCATGGCAACGCTGTTGGGAAACCCGTTACACAAGTATATAAGTATACAAAAATATACGTATATATATATAATTATGTAAATATATGGAGTATATATCGAGTAAATAAAACATATATTCTGTGGTCATCACAAGTGCGAAAAAAGCAACGAATAATTATAATACAAAGTGAGCATAAGCAATTAACGTTGGCTGAGAAATGCGCATTAAGTTGTCCACTTTTAGGCGCATTAAAGCACCTGAACGCGCTGTGGGCGAACGTTGACACAGTGTCGCGCGCTTATACGCAAATATATGTGTGCATGTGTGTATATTACTATAACCACGTGTAGGTATGGCAAGTGGGTGGGCGCTTGTCAATATCCATTGTATACATTTAGGCGGACATACAAGCGCTATTTGCGCATAGTTTAATTTACATAGATACATTTAATGAAGTATTGTATTGTAAGTATTATCACATAGGCTGCTGTTGCATAGCTACTGTTACAGTTGTGGTTTGTGTGTAGCTCTGTTTAAGGGTGTTCATTACAAGTATTAGTTCGTTAGTTAGTTAGGCATACAAGCGGGCGGTGCGTGGATGGACGTGTTGGCGGCTCGCATTTCGCTGTAGGCGTTATATGCTATTCGATTTTATTTGCATGTTGATATTTGTAATTAAGTGTTTTAATTGCGCTAAGTAGTATTTAATTAAAATGTAAATTAGTTTTATTGCATTGATTGCTGTCAAGCGGGCGCGTGTGTGTATTTGTGAGCACACATTATTGGTGGGTGCTACAAAGTGTTTTTTTTTCTTCCGATTACTTGCGGTTAACACCATTAGATTATTAGAAATTTTCAACATTATTTTTGTCACTCCTAAAACTATGCTATAGCGCACTTTAAAACACATATTCAATACAATTAATATAACCTCAAATATGTAGGCGAAGTTATTGAAGCATACGTCCAAAAGTGTGCAATGAATTATGCATACGAGTAGTGCCCAAAGGTATGCTATAATCAAATTCAATAATGTTTGCTGCAAAAGCATAATATAATATTTGATCATTTCGTGAAATTATCTCTTTGCTCGCGTTGAAAGCATTACTTGAAGGTTGTCTAACAGAAGAAGAGCTTACAGACACTTTGGGAGTAACACAAGTAGCCATTTCAAAGTGTTTAACAGCAGCAGAGGCATTCAAAGCGAAGTAAACTGGATGCCATATAAATTGAAGCTAAGAGACCTTCAAAAAAAATGTTGCTAGAACGTCATAAGAAGTGAGTTTGCTTCGGATCGTGGCAGGTGAATAAAAATTGATCCGTTGCGTCAACCACAAATACAAAAACTCGTTTTGTGAAACCTGGTCAAACAGCCAAATGAAGGGCAATAAGAATATTCATGACGCTAAGCTAATGTAATATGTAAAATATGCATTTGGTGAGATCAGAAGTGAGTGTTCTACTATGCGTTTCTAAAACCGGTTAAAACCATTGATGGAAAATGCGACCCAAAATAACTCAAGAAATTGGAGCAAGCAGGAATGTGAGACTAACTAGTAAATTAATATTTTCCCTCATTACAAGGCTGAACTACATGTTGCAGCACCAGTCAAAAACTATTTAGCGAACAAGGGCTGGGAATAGCCTCACGCGTCTAACAGTACACACTTTGCTTATTCTGATTATCATTTTTTTCGCTCTAAGCAGAACGCCCTCACTGGAATACGGTTCACAACAAAACAAAGTATCAAAAGTTGGTTTGATTCATTTTTGGCACAGAATCCGTAGCCACAAGGATGCGACAATGTTATAGCTTCGGATGGGCAATAGTTTGAATAATGCTGTTGTACATATTTTACGAAATGGGGTTCGAAACATTTGAAAAATCCGTGTGAAGAACAGCAAAGGATAAATGGCTACAATATACAAAACTAATACGGCTGTGTAAACTGACGTTGAGCAACACCAAAAGCTTCCTCAGGAATGATAAGGACCTCTCCACGCCGTTCGATGCCAAACAAGGTTTCAGACAAGGCGACATAACCGCGCCGAAAGTTCTGCTTTCACCAAATTGAACACAGAAGCGAAGCAAATGGTTCTGATAGTGAACGAGGTCAAGACAAAATATCTCCTGTCATGAAAAAACAATTATCACATTCGCGACATGGCTCCCACATGCCTGTTGACAGTCATAAATTTGAACTCGTTTACCTTAGAACCATCATTAAACCAACCACAATGTCATCCTCGAAATAGGGGCTACTTTTGACTGAGTGTGAAGTAAAGTTCTCTATCGGCGAACAAAGATCAAATTCTAAAAGTCACTCATCATCTCGGTACTGCTATAAGGTGTGGAGGCATGGACGATGACAACATCTGATGAGTCGGCGATACGAGTTTTCAGGAGAAAGCTTCTGTGGAAGATTTATGGTCCTGCGAATACCGCATTCGATGGAACGATGACGATATACGACGAGCGAATTAAGAGACAGCGGCTGCGCTGGCTAGGTCAAGTAGTCCGAATAGACGAAAATACTCTGGCTCTGAGAGTATTCAAAGCACTAGCCGCCGAAGGAAGCTTAGGTGAAGGAAGACCTTTACTCTGTTGGAGGACCTGGCTACACTTGGAAACTATCCTGTTTCTCAACCAAGATGAAAGTTCCAAAGATCACTTCTATTTGTTTATGGATTGTGTAATGTCAAAATAACTTTCCGGAATTTCTATATTTTTTAATTTTAATTTTGTTTTATTAATAAAACTTTACATTCAAATAACTAGGAAGGCGTGGTCAAAGAAAACGTAGTATACCTTCAGGAGTGGATAAAAAAATGTATATGCTTGCATATTATTGATATGTTTCTAAATAATGTTTGGTGGAGTGGCAGTTATCAAAATCCTCCTATTTGTCTTTGTTTTTTACAATTTCGGAGTATATTTATATATTTTGCGAATTTTCAAAGGATTTCTGATTATGATTTATGTTTCATGTACACACCGCATTTTGCACCAAATAATAACGTTTGAAAAATTAAAAATATAAGAAAAGTACAGCACACCAGCATATAAATATTTGCCTAACCATTTTAACTAGAATATGCACCACAAAACTCAAACAAATAAGTAAAGCAAAGCCAGTTGCAGTTGCCATGTATAATTTTTTAATAATCTGCAAAACTTCGACGGCACTCAAACCGAACCTACACCTTAACAAATTTACACTGACCCAAAAGAGAACTTTTGCAGGACAAGTTTCGCTTGCGCTTTTCAAAGTTTTACTTCCTTGCAGCTTTTATATCGCCTAAAAGGCGGCAAATATAGCAACTTTTCAAACGTGTCCTCATTTAACCCGAACCAAAGGAGTTTTGCGAAGAGGTTTGTATAAGAAAATTTCCTAATATTTGTTTAAGAAATGCCGCTGGACACAGAAACATGCTACCAAAGGGCAAAAGGGATGAAACATTTAAGCGCGTAAAAATATGGTTTAGCATAGTGTAAGGCGCACAAGCAAGTAAATGGCGAATGAGTGACGAATTGTGGCAAGCAAATTTGCTTTTTTTTTTTTGTTTCGTCTGCTATGCAATTTGAAAGTATTTAATTTGAAAATTAAAATAGAATTTGCATTGAAATTGAAAGCATAGTGAGCGGGCAATTAGAAATGGCAATGGAGATAAAAGAGCAAAACAAAAAGCGCATGCAAATGAAAGAGCAAGCAACAACAACATAAAACCCGAAGAAAGCAATAAAAGCGAAATGAATGCAGAAGAATCTCTTGCTGCGGGCTGTAATTCTTAGAAAAGATAAAACGTCAACCGTAGAGTATTGCGAAAGGATGCGTAGCCAGCTGGGAGACAAGTGCAAAGCGCAAAACGAAAAAAACAATAAACAAAGATGAGAGTGCAAGAAAGTTACAATGGCCTCAAGTTCAGACAAAGTAGAACAGGACATTCATAAGCTCGTGGCTATAATTTGCCATAAACAAATTGTTAAAGTTGAAAGCGCAGTTGATAGCACAAACAAGTGGACAGAGGGTAGACACCTACATACATATGCACGCGCATACAACAATAGCATATAACATAAACACAAAGCACACACCTGAGGGCTTATACGACCATAAAAATATATGAAAGTGAGCGTAAACCGCTTAAATGGCGCATTTCTTCGTTTTTCTAATAATAAAAGCAGGCAATGGCCAGCAGTTAGCAAGACATTAGTTTGCAGTATGGATACTTACGGGCAACTAAGTAAGATTGAAGGCGTATATATGTATATTGTTGAAAATTTGTTAGGAAGTAGTATATAGAGTTGGCATTGTATTTACCTGAAAATATAAGAGAAAATAATGTTTTATTAATCAATATGGCTTTAAAAAGTTTGAAGGTATGCACATTTATAGATTTATCAATATAAAGTAGGTGCGTGACTTCGATTAAAAACGCCTTACTGTAGGCAACATTTTTGATGCATAAGGTGTAGGAGCGCTAAGAAAAACGCCCTAATGTAGGCAAGGTTTTTTGTTTATTTCCTTTGTTTGCAAGATTGTGATAACAAAAATACACATATAAAATACTGAAAATCATACCAAGTAAAATCCAGATTTTTTGGATTTAAAACTATGAAAGATTAACTTCAGGGTATAACACGGACTAGGAATAGAGTATAACCTTTGGCAAAGAATGTAATGTACATATTACAGGAGTTATAGCAGGCACTTAACTATATTAAAGCCTTTGGCTTACTCAAAGAAGATACAACCCTTTTTACACATTCCTTTGAATCAGTATTACGAATTATTTTTAATGGCGGCGTCACATATATATGTACATACACTAGACATTTTTTCAATAAATTTTAAGAAGTTAGGCTTCATTATATAGTTTTCGAAGAAATACATTTTTCTAAATAAGAATTGGGAAGATTTTTGAAGTCATAGGGAACCTCACTATAGCTCTAATAAGCGTTGGAGTCCAATGCCTTTCGAGAATAGCATTTATATTTCTAGGCATTTGCATTTGATCTACCAAGCACATAAAATTTTTATGTGCAATGAATTTCTATACAATATCAGCCTGTAGTTTATTTTATCGGCGAAAAAGGGTCTCAAATTTTTCATATCCTAAATAGAGTTAAGAAGTCACGAAAGATACATAAGAAAATATCGGACACCCTGTAAAGTAGATGTAAATGATAAAACTTGATTACGCTGAACAGGGTATATTAGGAAGCCACGAAACACTCAAAAAGAATTGTCAAAGTCCATATACATAAAGTATAAATAAATGATCAGCGGTACGAGCTGAGTCGACTTATCGACGTGAGTTTGTTCGAATTTGAGATATTGCTCTGAAATTGTCTAATGCTACAACTTTCATACTTTTTTCATTGATTTTTTACGTTGAATATCTCGTAAATGCTTAACTTAATCTGAAAATTATATGAGATCATTTTGTAGAGCACTAAATTTCGTACAAAACCTATGCAACTAGATTTTTTTTTCAAGTAGTTGGAAGACAGATATGAACTTTTCTAACTAAAGAAAGAAACAGGATAAGAAAAAAATATAAAACTGTAGAGTGGAAGTCCTCGTCGTTACAATTAGAAGCTCATAATTGGAGAGATTTTCGTAGAGGCGTATAGAAACCTATATTTTAAAGCACCAAACGAAAAAATATATTAATTTTTCACATTTTGGTATAGTTTCCACAGAAATTGGTTAATCAAAATCATGATAATCATGTTTTTATATCTTTTTATGTTATAATAAATACACCTCTGGGAGGTATTATAGTTTCGGTGCCGCTTTTTCTAGTTTTTAATAAAGTTCTTGACGAAATTTGTACTATATGTTTTGAGAACATCTACGAAGCAAGATAGTATAAGACATTATTGAAATTGGCATTTATTCACATTTCATAGAAACTTTTACATTTACTGTTTCATAACTGGTTCTAAAAATTTTAATAATAATCAGACAAAGGATTCAATAGTAACGCTTTAGTATTTCGACTAGGAATATAGCAAATGTGTTAAAGGCAATTCATAAAAACAGGGATGGAAAACTGTATATTTCAGATCCTTCAATCTACTGAATGAAGTGGAATCATATAATAGCTTGTCAAAAAAGTCTTGCGGTATTTTTTATTGAATTTTCAATTGTTTAAAAAAAAAATAAAACTCATGCCCAGCTCTTGACCGATGTTACGGCTGCTACTATGCCGATCTCTTTCGACCAATTCAGCGATTTTATCGACGACAGACCTTCCGGAGCGTGGCGCATCTTCGACCACCTCTACACCAGAACGAAAACGTTGAAACCATCGTTGTGCGGTGGAAATGGAAACTGTATCAGCTCCATAAACTGCACAAATTTTATTGGCGGCTTGAGATGCATTTTTGCCTCTATCGTAGTAGTACTGTAAAATATGCCGTATTTTCTCTTTATTTTCCTCCATGTTTGCGACGCTATAACTCACGAACGACTTAAAAGAAAGACAATCAATCAAACACGTGTTAGCGCGTAAAATGAGCTTTCCAAAAAGGTATAGCATGACCCGATGCGACGAATAAAACTAGAACTACACGCTATCAGTGCCAACTAGCGAAAATACCGCAAGACTTTTTTGACAAACTAATATTTAATAACAGACTTGTCGCTCCAACAAAGGTTCGGATATAGCATTCGAAAAGCCTTTGTTAGTGCGAAAAGTACATCAAATAAGCAGCTCTGTCAAGAAAATATTATTAGAGGTGACTATGGCAGATTAAATTCAAGAGATACTATATAAATTTAATGACGGAACGTAAGCTATATTTTAGGAAATATCTTCCTAATAGTCTAGTGCAATAAGAAAGTATTACATTTTGATTGACATTGGGTTTTTATAAAAAATTTCCAAACTACAGCACCATAGCTGTTTCTAAAAGCTTCATTACATAAAGTAGCGATTACCACAGAACATCAGCAAAATTTACGATAAAAATATGTGCGTTATTTTGCCTAAGATTCATATATAACATCACAATAGGTATTACATATTTACAATATCAGAAATTTTTAAAAATTAGAACAAAGCAAAGCAGTAAGCAGTTCACACGTGCTTTTGGCACAGCAAATTAAATTTAATATTATACGTATTTGCAGACAATGCTTAACCGTATGTCTAAATACTACTGCTTATCAATGTCTATTGTGGGCAGCAAGAAAACAGAAATGTATGTTAATGTATACAAATATAATCAAAGGATTGGAGTATTGTGTATAAATTTTGAAGTGTAAAAATCCTACTTAACAGCGCAATATAGACGGGAGCCACACAAGCGTGAAAGCATACGCTCTTAAGGACTTACTAGTATATGTACACAAGGATATTTATATATGAATAATCATATATATTTATGTATATATAGAGAGATTTATATATATATAGATAAACAATAAACAGCAAATTTCCATTGAAATGCAACACGAAAGACACTTCAAGCGTACAGTTCGTATTACGCTTATCTATTAGTTAGTAGATATTAACAATTTAATACAAATTAAGTGCGTGCATGTTGTCAACAAATAGGAGCACACAAGAGCACATACTTGTGAACTGCAAGTACTTTTATTAGTCGCATATGTATATGTATATATCAACAAGGTATATTATACCAGAAGTGACTGGGCGCAAGCTTCTGCGACAGTTAGTTACAATTAGTAATAAATTAGACAAAGCATAGTTGCAGTTGTTGTTGTGGAAAATATATACCAGTACTCAATAGTAGGGGCAACAATTATCAATAATTGCGACAAGATGACTGTGCGAAGGTGTAGAATTGGTCAGCTGTTAATATACATATATATATATATTTTGGATATGTAGGTGTCTGTAAACTGTTATTGGTATTGGAAACTCATCGCCACTTGTATTATGAGACTATTATACTAAGCATTGTTTGCTATTTGCTGACTCGATGATATCGGGTTGATTTTGATTACACATTAGTCCTCATTTAATATACAAAAGGTGGCAACTCTATATTATTTTCCTACTAAATCATAAAACTTTCCAAGTTTAGGGCAGTTATAACGCAGTATGAACATAAAATACGGAAATCTATAATTTTTAATTATTTTTTTAAACCAGTTGAGAATTCTTAACGCATTCATTTTGCGAACAAAAACAAACAGAAAAAAAAGATTTCTCCACTAATTTTGGCACATTTTCATAGGCGTTTTTGACTTTAAATTCGGTCACAATCGTGGCTCTATGCGATGCGATTACCATAGTGTAAAATATATGAATTGTTCTTCCACAATTTCGACGGATGTTCTCACGCAAACGACTCAATACAGCTAAACAGAACTCCAAATTGACGGTTTATCCCTCCGGAACAAATTCATTATGCACCAATTGACGAATATGGAAAGCCAACTATCAGCATCACCTTGATTTTTGAGCAGCTCTGGCGTGGCTTTTTTGGTTTCGGCTCATTTTTTCTCTCCATTCCGTTGATTGTTGACTTGCTGGGTTGACTCATGAGCCCATGTCTCATCGGCAGTTATAATGCTCTCCTTGATTGTGAAAACGGAATTCGCACGATCAAGCATATTCAAATGGACCTGTTTACAGTACTCTTTTTAAAAAAAAAAACATCAGCTTTATCGGCCGGAGTATAACAAGAACGCGTTTCATTCCCAAAATATCCACCAAAATCATTCGAACTGACTCAGGAGAGATGCCAGACCATTTTCAAGGACCATACCCTAATTTTTTAATATTTTCGTCAGTTAAAGATGTCTTCAATGATCTCTCGACAATCTTTGAAAGCTTTATACAACTCGTGGGCTTGTATTTCGGATAATACTGAATCGCCGTATCCTTTTTAAAACATTCGCAACGATTCCGCAGACGAAATTTGGTTAGAATACAAAATTCGAGACAAATTCTTTATTGGATAGTTTTATTCAAGTTCAAAGCAGTAAAAAACAAAATCAGCTGCAAATCAGGAAATTATATACATTAAATATATTTCATAAGAACCATATTGAAAGGGACACATCCACAAATTTACTAACAATTTTCACCAAAATAACCTTCAAGGCTTTTTAGTGCTATTAGTGCACAAACATACCGATATGTAAGGTTAGGCACAAACTTGTATGAATATGTTAATCACTCACATTTGAAATCTATATTACATCAGTAAGCATACTTGAGAATATAAGCTCTCTTCAATTGGCATCGACGAGCAAATAATGCAGTTAGATTTGTAAATTGCTCAAGTATCTTGACAAGTCTGTTAATGTGATTTGATGGGATGGGAGTATGGGAGTTGCTTGTGAAATGTAATACTTCAAATATTCAAGCTTTAGTTGTAGACATATATTGGATATTTGGAAACTCAAATAGTTATTTATATTGGAGGCAACATGAAATGCACGTTAGCATGAAGGTTGCATAAGAAGAAAGCCTTTTTATCCAAAATATAAGTATCTACTTCCTTAGAATAGTAACTTTTTAATATGAGACCGCTGAGAGAGGAAGAGAGATGTGCAAACTACTATTGCGAGAATATTATCAAGAGGCGATATGTTAAGACGTTTTATCATCTCACAGATATTCCTTGATAGTTTAAGGTTTGCGAACCTAGGTTAAAAGATCCTTCAAAGAAATTCTAAGCCTTAAGAAAAATAGAAATTCACAGTTAAGCGTTTCAGGTAAAACCCATCGAATTATCAATTTCAACACTTTCTTTTCTAAAAAAAAAAAAATATTCCAGAATCTGTTAGAATTGTTTTGGTTTCTACGCAGTTAAGCCCGGGACGAGTAACGCCTTGGGAAAGAATATTCGGCACGTTAATGATAACATACGGCCCAGACACTCCTAAAAGTGTTCGAAACTTGAATTTATCCCAGCGATTATTTACCCGAAATCATTTTTAAAACATAATGGCGAACCCCTGTCTTCATAAAAAGCTAAATTCTTACCCATAGCATTAAGTTATAAGCATTTTAAGTCTAAAGATGTCTAAATAGCACCCGGAAATTGTAATTAAATTCTTAGGGTAAGGATATTTCAACAATACATATTTGATAGGACTGTCCTTAATTATTCTTCTTCTTGACAGTCGTTTCTTCTTTTCGCTACGTGGCGCCAATTAGATATTCCAAGTGAAGCCAGGTCCTTCTCCACTTGGTCCTTAATTACTATGCCAAATCTGGCCGCGATCTGTCAACCAGTTTGTTTACAGCAGCCGCTTTAGTCGGTACACCTCAGTAGTGATTTGAAAATTTAACGATGAATAAAAATAACGAACAAAGCATTTGTCTCTAATTCTTGGGGTTTCTGACGAAATTTCGCGTGCGGAATGATTGCGAATGTTGGACAAGGCTTGCGGTGATTAAGTTTTATCAAAAATACAACGAGTGGAAAGTCTTTAAAGCGGGCCAAGAGATCTTTGAAGACATGCCTTGCTCTGACCTCTTCAACTAATTAAGAATATGGTGCTTGAAAATCGTCAGGCAAGTCAGGTGGACATCAGTCGCGAGTCCGTCAAACACCAGATTTGGCTCAGTGTGATTTTTTCTGGATCTTCAAGCTAAACTTGTTACTCCGTGGAACCCCTTTTTGAGTCTATCAACAAGATAAAACAAAATTCCCTGAAAGAGATGAAGACCATCCCAAAAAGTGCTTATGAAAAGTGTTTCGAGAACTGGAAAAATCGTTGATTAATCGAGATCACTTTGAAGGCAACAAACTATATATTAATGAAAAGTTAAATATTTGTCATCTTATTTACAATTTCCGGGTTTTTTGTCATAGTGCATATACAAAGTTATTTATATCGTGCGCCAGTCTCACTAAAATGTCTCCAAAATAACGTCTGCAAGCGAAATTCCAACGGAATGTTGTCGTGGTATTTTCGAAGCCACAAAATAATGAAATCGAAAACATTTGGGTATAATAAAGCATATTTGGACGAGCAAATCTATACGCTATTATAATTTTAATAGCACGCTAATGGATTCTCGCGTTTACGACTGCTTACGACTAAAGAAAAGAGGAAAAATGCGGAACTGTTCCATAACATAAAAGAAGGTGTTTAAATAGCACAATAAAAGTATATGTTGACGCCTACTAAACGCCACAACCAACAGTTTTATATATAAGTATTGTATATATAGGTGTGTATATAATATACATACGGGTATATAACAGCCATTAAAGCTTACCTGTGCCAACACAGTTTGCATAGCCATTAACGCTGCGAGTCGCTTTGATTTGTGAAGGAAACCAAAATGGACTGGCAACCAAGTAATATGTAAATCAACTTCAGTTACGAAACATATGATGGACGTATCGTCATAAGTATACACATACATATGTATGTAAATTAAGGGGGGGATAGTGGTAGGGCGTTGTGCATAAAATGATGGCGTTTTAGTACATACATAACATAAATGGGCACATCAAATAGCGGACGAACAAATGACAAGCGACAGACAAATGCACTAACGGACAGACATGCAGATAGTCAATCGTAAAGTAATGTTGAAGCGAGAGAATAGCGCTTACAAAAACCAGTAAGTAGCAACAACAATAAGCGTGCATTAACAATGACAGAAAATGAGGACAATGTACAAATACAATGGCATACACCTACACATACATACAGTATAGTACAATGAGTGCGAATGATATGCAAAATTAAAAGGAAACGAATGGAGGAAATTAAGTGAAATGAAGTGAGTAAAGAAAATGAATAAAGTAAATGCATAGATTTGCATATCTACATACACACATACATATATATACATATATCAACGTGGAGGACGATTTGGAAATTGCTTCAGCATTAAATGGACAGTGAGTGAAGAGTCAATACATGCTATATATGTATATATATATATATGTTAATGTATTGGAGGAATGCCTGCTGAAGAAAAATCAAAATTGTTAAAAAGCAAGCATAAAAGTTTACATGGGCTGCACCGAACTTCTAATATCCTGCATACGTTCAACTTTTCCTTACAAGAACTTGACTTTAATCAGTCAGTTTGTACGGCAGCTATATGCTATAGTAGACCGATATGAACTATTTCTTTGGAGATTGTACTGCTGTCTTGCACAACAATTCTTGCCAAATTTCGTGAAGATATCCTGTCAAACAAAAAAGTTTTCCACACAAGGACTTGATTGTGAACGATCAGTTTGTACGGCAGCTATATGCTATAGTAGACCGATATGAACTATTTCTTTGGAGATTGTACTGCTGCCTTGCACAATAATTCTTGCCAAATTTCGCGAAGATATCTTGTCAAACAAAAAAGTTTTCCATACGAGGGCTTTATTGTGAACGATCAGTTTGTGCGGCAGCTATATGCTATAGTAGACCAATATCAACTATTTCTTTGGAAATTGTACTGCTGTCTTGCACAATAATTCTTGCCAAATTTAATAAAGATATATTGTCAAACAAAAAAGTTTTCCATACAAGGACTTGATTGTGAACGATCAGTTTGTACGGCAGCTATATGCTATAGTAGACCGATATGAACTATTTCTTTGGAGATTGTACTGCTGTCTTGCACAATAATTCTTGCCAAATTTGGTGAAGATATCTTGTCAAACAAAAAAGTTTTCCATACGAGGGCTTTATTGGGAACGATCAGTTTGTCCGGTAGCTATATGCTATAGTGGTCCGATATCGGCGGTTCCAACAGATGTACAGCTTCTTGGAGAGGCAAAATTTCAAATCTATATCTCAAACTGAGCACCTAGATCACGTACATATAAACAAAGGCACACCCAGTTCTTCTGAGTGTTACAAATTGCGTGACAAACCCTGTATACCCTTTTCAGGATATAAAAATAATAATTTGTGATAACAGTCGAACGTTAGAATGGCCGATAAGGTCACATAAAAGAAGTATACCCTCCATCTCTAGACTAAAATCAAGCTTTGGCAGATGAGTCTTCATTATTGAAAGGTAGCCTAAATTAATACTATTCGACCGCGGACTGTTAATCAAATAGCATCCGAACCGAACTCCCGGAGCTTATGGCGAGTCACTATCAATGTTTGTTACATCTAATACAACACAATTACTCTTCTATTGACCAAATCAGGTGACTGCTGGTCGATTTCCTACTTTAGGTTGACAGTATAGATTAGGATTAAGACTTTGGTTGTGGTGTAGGAGCTCTTAGTGCCCTTTCTTAACACCAATCCTTGGCCATCGTTTGCACCGGCTAACCGCGATTCGACTACTACTACTGGTAAACGTCCATTTTAGCAATTATTTATGTATTTTTGTCATTCTTCGTCCGAGTTCTTTGAAAAGTGTTCATAAACTCAATTAATTTTTATTCAAATATGTAAACTTGGACAGACAAGCAGCAATTAGGACTACAACCTGGTTGGAAAGCAAGGCAGCATTGGAAAGTGGCGGCAGGCACGAACGTCTTCACTTCTACTCGGTGCCAGGTCACAAAGGCGAGGGCAACGGGATAGTGAACGAGGTCGCCAAGAGTGACGTACGGCTGTCGTCCAAAGATGTAATTAACATTGGTAAACTCATACATGGTGTATACAAAGATTTGGACAGGAACATGGGAAGGAAGATGGAATGAACTACCGCGACGGAATGAACTATCAACGTACAAAACTGCAAAAGTACATTTTACACACAGGTAGATCAGAAATACATAAAGTTCCTACTGGCACTCGATACAAGAGAACATGGCTGGAATGCTCAGTAGTCACAGTCTAGTGCCGACTCACGTCGGCGGAACGGGGCTGTTAAAGTGCCAGAGAAACAATGGAACATCTCTTGTGCACTAGCGCGTATCTTCAGAAGAGGGGACCATGAAAGCTGGGTAAAATAAATATGTGATTTAATGTGTGCTTATAGTTTTGGATAATCGGTAGTTCGTAGAAAAGGTAGTTAAGTTGAGGCCCATTTTTGGCAAAATGGATATGTAAATTAGCAAAAGTGACACATTTGGGACGAAGAACAACCTGAAGAGGTCCAAGACATGTCATTTCATCCAGAAAAAACAACGGTTTAGTGTGGTTTGTGGACCAGTGAAATCATCAGTTCATATTTCTTCAAAAATGATCAATCGATATCCTCGAATATTAATGCGATGATAACCGACTATTCGATGCCTGACATTGAAGCTCGTGATCTCGGTTTGACATTCAGTTTCAATACAATGGATAAAGATTTATTCAACCAACACTTCGGTGCGCAGATAATATTAGGTTGGTTTTTGTTTCTGTTTCCATAGCAATCATTGGTGGAAGATTGTTGTGAATATATTCAGTGATGAATATTCTCTTAAGTTGAGATATTTTTTTTTTTTTTTTTTAATAAAATTGAAAAAAGTAAATTAATTACAATTACAATTTATATATATATAGCACTAGCGGTTAAGCCATAGTACTCTTTCCGATAGTACTCTTTTTTGTTATTTTTTTTATATATTATTGTCTATAACATTAGGTTGTCAAAAAAGTCTTGCGGCATTTTCGTTGTTGGCGCTGAGAGCGCGTAGTTCTAGTTTTATTAGTCGCATCGGGTCATGCCATACCTTTTTGGAAAGCTCATTTCCCGCGCTAACAAGTGTTTGATTGATTGTCGTTTCTTTTAAGTCGCTCGTGAGTTATAGCGTCGCAAACATGGAGCAAAATAAAGAGAAAATACGGCATATTTTACAGTACTACTAAAATAAAGGCAAAAATGCATCTCAAGCCGCCAATAAAATTTGTGCAGTTTATGGACTTGATACAGTTTCCATTTCCACCGCACAACGATGGTTTCAACAGTTTCCTTCAGGTGTAGAGGTGGTCGAAGATGCGCCACGCTTCGGAAGGCCTGTCGTCGAAAATTGCGATAAAATCGCTGAATTGGTCGAAAGAGACCGGCATAGTAGTAGCCGTAGCATCGGTCAAGAGCTGGGCATTTTTATGAACAATTGAAAATTCAATAAAAATATGGCAAAAATGCCGCAAGACTGTTTTGACAAACAATATTACGATTCGGGCCGGTCGATTGGACCTGGTCTAAGCCACTTAAATTTAGAGAGCAAACCAAAAATTGTACAAAGTGAGAACAAAAAACAGTAGGACTCGTATAACTATTTCTCCAAGATACTAATACTAAGGAGCCCAAAATCTACTGTGTACAAATACCTAAAAGTATATGTAATCTTGCTTATATAAATCAATTTAATTCACTATTATTTCGCATGCAAATAAACAACAAAAACAATTACTGCCATTTCAATTACATTAACTGGGCAATTCTATTGTGTGGAACACCCCATTTTGGGCGCATGCCAAAAGATTCTTATATTTTTTATATTGTAAGCACAAAAAGTGGTGGGACCCAAAGGCTTGCAGTATGCAAACTACAGTGAAGGAAATAGCAGAAAAAGCATACGAATAAACAAGCTACATATGAGACCGATTTAATAAGTAGAAAAGGCAGACGGCAGTAAGTAAAGTTGATTGGCAATTGAAGACGAGAAACAAAGAAGATTTTCTGTATTTATTGCAGAGCGACAAAAGTAGAAAACCAATATTTTATTGAGTGCTTCTGCAACACTGCTACAAAAGGGATGCGAAAGCGGCATGTGAATAAAGAATAACTGTCCATATATTTGTCTAAATTTGCACTGCCTTCAAAATCGCTAAATAACAGAGGCCGCGTACTCTTTCTCAAGCATACAAATGCCTCAGATTATGTTCGATTACGATTTCGGAATTGTTTCACATTAAAGTGTGCTTAAACGCTGCTCGTCATATGAAATAACGGTACTGCAAAAACTCACTGACGGCCTTAAGCCACAGAAGAAATATCTTTGGATGTGTATAAAAGCCAGCAATGTTTAATACAATAAAGATAGTGAATGTAAATGTATGAGTGTGTGTGTTCGTGTGTGTGGGTGGAGGAGTAGAGGAAATACGTCATAGTAAATGAGCGAAATAAGCTCTTAAAAGGCGATTTAACTGGATATTTTATCGATGTTGCCAAATCTAGCATTTCTCTTCAAAACTCAGCTTTTGCAGTTTCGTTTTTATTTTTTGGTTTTGTTTTTGTGATATTCTGGTCATTTGCTAAGCGCACTTAAGTGCTTAAGTGCTTGTTTAGTATTGTGCGCTTTTTCCCCAACTGTCATTTTTAAGCCCTAATATTTTGTGCACTTACGTATATTTCTAGGGTGGCTGGTTTATTTGCTTTACGAGGAAATAAAGTGAAGTTTTATTAAACACATTTTCAGCTTTCAGCAGTTTTTGGTGAATAGCCTCGATGGTCTGCTTCAAACAACGTTTTACACTAAAACTGATAGAAGAGAGAGGAGGAGAGGCAGCTAAAATTAATCGCTAGAAAGTGCGGTGCTCTTAAGCCAACTAAATCTCGGCACATAGGATTGAGTTGGCAGTGACGGCAAGGCATAATAAACCGCGTTAAATAGCTTCAGTGATATGATATAAAATGAGTGTAATTAAACGTGGCAAGAGAGAATTCAATTTAAAGTCATAAAAACACAAAAAAAAAAAAAATATTTTTGATATAATAATTTGCAGTTTAGGGGACCCACCAGGACCTGGAAAAATACGCTGTGGAACACTTCAAATAAATTGCGCAACCTTTTTGAGACTTCTGAATGATCATCACTGGACATAAGAGATCAATTCCAGTAAACTGGACCGGAAGGTATTATATCAACGCTACTGCAGCGCGTTTTCAAACTCTGATGCAACTAATTGGTATACATCCACACGAACTGCATTCGCTTGGACCGTATTACTTGGGCTTGACCTCAGGTCGGTCTTAAAATCGACAAAGTAGTCAAGGAATCCAAATTTATAAGTAGCTGCGATAGAGCTAAGATAGAGAGTCGGTTTGGACATAAGTTTTAGTATTGCAAGTAATCCATTTTTAAGGATAGACAATATGCAAAGTTGAAGTTCCGCCTGACCATTATCTGATCGAGATTTATGCGGATAGATTAAAAAGTTTACCAGGTGCTAGTTGCTAGCTACTTGGAAGAAAATAAGATATAACTATCTAAACACTTCCTTCTTGAATGTCCCGCTTTGCCAGATCAAGGTTAAAATGTCTCGTATATCATATTATTAGACATACAGCCGCTATCTCGAAAATAAAAACTAGGCACTTATTGGATTTGCGATAGGCTCAAGGCACTTTGATCAAAGTTGGTATCACACTTTCAAGAAAATTAATATACTACCACAAGAGTTTGAAACTAGATTTACAAAGGACTGTATTTAACTGCCGAAATGTGATCCCTCCGCCAACTTGGGAATCAGCCATCTAAAAACCTAAACTAACCTTGTGAACAGAATGGTAATGGATTTGTTTCCAAAAATTTCGAAGAAATGAAGGATCGTTACCATAAGCGTTGTGGCAAAAAAGCACCCCTTCAAAGATGGTTGAGAAATCGATGAAGACATGCCTCGTTCTGGACGAATGTGGTGGATATTTTGAATATAAACTCGTTCTTGCTCGACTTGTCCCGAAAAAACTGAATTTTTCTCTTTGGACAATCTTGTTAGTACAAATTCCGATCACACATACATGGACTACCGATAAGACATTGGTTTATGAATTTGACATGCAAACAAGCCAACGAAGCCATGCAAATAATTGTTGGCTTGTTTGCATGTCAGACTCATAAACTCATGTCTTATCGGTAGTCCATGAATATGTGATCGAAATGGAACCCAGTCAATCGAAGAGACAAGGCCAAATTCCCTGAAGGAGCCGAAGGCCATGCCAAAAAGTCTTATGAAAAGTGTTTCGGTGGGGATTAAAATATATACTGATAAATAATTAAATATTTTGCGTTTTATTTTCAAAATTCGGGTACTTTTTTGCCACAATGTATGTATAACAATAAGACTCGAAGTTTGAAAAATTTAACAAGTGTATGACCTTTTTCAGAGAAGGAGGAGATACTTTGAAAAATCGTCAAACTTAAGAGCATATCTGACTCAAGGTCTAGTCTAGGTCAATTTATTGGATACGGAAATTTTTCACAATAGGAATAAATATGTTCCCAGAAGCAAATAATTTCGTTTCCGAAAAATTAAAAAAAAAAAGTGTTAAAATTAAACATATTGATTGAATCGCAGAAGGGGAATTGTAGAATAATAATTTGATTTAAATGTCATGGAAAGTAGTGGGTCTTAACGAATTCGAAAACAGACTAATCTTGACCTCAGATACCATGACATGAAGTCTGTTAAAAAGTAATCCAGTAATTGTTTTTGCAATTGATTGTCTTTGAGTTTGAATCTACTGTATTTTCTTTTAGGTACTTTTCCTACGAAAACGGATATTTCAGATTAATAATTGTAGACTTCTACGTACTTTGAACATATTGAGTGAAGTGCAGAAAGGGTTTCCTAGAGCAATCATATTCTGAGGTTAGTTAGGACGTGCAAAGATTGTCGATGGATCTAAATACAGAAATTGGATAATCTTGACATCATGTATAAATCAATCCTGTATAGACATATGATTAAAAAAATAATCCTAATAGCTCTGCCAATTGCTATTGTTTGGGATAGAACATCTTGCTTGCTTGAAGCACCATACTGAGTCTCCTTTCCGCCACTTTTCCATGAAATGGGATATTCAAGATTAATTGTGAAATCTGTAATCTACAATATCATTCTGCGATCGGTACAATTATATGCTAAAAGCCACTCGTTATAGAATACCTATGCTATTTTTTGTTTCACTGAAGGTCTTCTCAAATGACGATAGAAATACACAGTTGAGGACTTTTGATAGTGGCGATAGATAACATCAAATCCAAAGGATCATCTTAGCCTATCCAATTTATCTTGAAAGCAAGTGAACACCAAACACGTCACAACAATAACTACACAGTTGAGTGCCGTCGGTTGATGGATTCTATTTTAAACTCAGAAGTCTTTCAAAGCCTTCTCTACTTCTCTTCGAAAGAAATAAACCCCAACTACATCACTTCAATAATTATAAACAGAGTTCTAGGATTATTTTCTCATCTTCCTCCATTTTTTGCACAACAATATATTTTATATATGTACGTAGAGAACAACAACGCATATTGTTGCTTTCAATTGCAACAAAGCCAGCAAATTAAAGTGTAATTTCAACATTTAGAAAATTTTTAATTAAAAAGACGACAGCGAGTCAAGCTGCCAAGTCACGCTTGGAAAATGAGAAAATTGCAATTACTAACACATTTTGCGCATGAAACAACCGTTGCACGGAGGCAAAGCAAGTCAACATAAACGGATGAAAACAAATAGATAGAAGTGTAAAAAACACAACATAAATACAATAACAGAAAAAACATGCAAGGAAATAACGGCAGCAAGATGAATACGAAGAAAAAATACGCAAACAAAAATTTTATAGAAAAGAAGAATAATAAAAACACAAAAGCAAATAGAAGCGCGTGACTGCAAAGAAAGCAAGCAAGCAATAAGCATACAGAAAATATACAAAACCTCTAATATGGAAATACGAACGAAATAAGCAAGCCAAAGCAGTAAGCGAGTGCGGCGCTGACGGAGCAAATGGAACCAGGAAATGAGCGGCGAACAAAGCGCGTAAATTGTGCAGCAGCAATAAAGCAAGCGCGCATAGCACAGTAATGCTGTGCAAGAAGAATGAAAATACTTGTACATAGGCATGTATAAATATGTGTGTCTGTGTGTGTGGGGAAGTTGTTTAAGGGCAACAAAGGAGATAGTAAGCGGAAAATAGCGGTATTGTGGCCGCTGTCCTAGTGCAATAAGCATGCAACGCCGCCTTAATTTGAAAGCCAGCTAACTGCTTGGCGGCAAGTAGACATTGTTGCGCGCCTAAAACTGTGCTATCATGTCGTTCCGCCTTATTAAGTAAACACACGCACCGAAATATGCTAGCGAAAGCCGGCGCGTTTACACAGGCACATACACAGCGACATAATTGTGGATTTATACTCACGAAGGCATTTGAGCTGCGAATCCCATAGACGGCATTTAGCAAAACACTGTGTCGGGATCCCGACCATTTTTTGGGGCGTATTGAAAACATGCTAAATTTACAAATTGTAAGTCATTTAAGTCATGAAAACATGCTAAATTTACAAATTGTAAGTCATTTAAGCTTTCAATACAAAATTTAAGGTATCTAATAATATTTCGGGATCCCGTACATTTTAGGGTCTATGAGAGATTGTCAATTTTATGAAAAAAATGAGAAGAGAATGAATGTCAAAAATAAAACTTCAAAAGTTCTCAAAGTTTTGGTCCCGAAAATTTTTAGTCCCGAAAATGTTCATATGAAAATATTGTTAAGTCACTTAATTTCTTCACTTTTTTCGCTCTTATCTTTCAAAAAAAAAAAAAATTCGAAATTGCGGGACCCCTTGTGTTTATGTCTTGGAAATTTTTAGTCCCGAAGTTTTTCTATAAAATCATACTTAAGTTGTTTCCTTTCTTAACGCTTTTCTACCATTACTGTCAAGTATAAAATGTCAAAAATTTGGAAAACCCAAGTTTTTATTCCGAAGATTTTTAGTCCCGAAAATTTTGTGTATAGTAATTTTCTCAAGTTGCTTAATTTTTTTAACTCTTCTCATTTTTTATTTTTTTCGGGAGAAAATATAATTCCGCAAATTCGGGATCCCGAAAATGTAATCCCGAAAATATTCGATATCCTTAAGTAGCTTAGTTTCTTAACTTTTCTCATTTTTTTATCCTTACTGTCGAAAATATAATTTCAAAAATTCAGGATCCCGAAATTGTAGTCCCGAAAATGTTCCTTATCCTTAAGTTGCATGCTTTCTTAGTTCTTCTCATTTTTTTTTTTTTTACCTAGAAATTTTAGTACCGAAAATTTTCGGGATCACGCTAAAGAACACTACATGCTTTAATGAATACTACATTTGACAGTGGGTAAGGCCGCTGTCTAAATATATGGCAAACGGAAGCAAAGCAATGGGTAAAAGACGTCTGTATGTACTATAAATATATATGTCTGTAAGTATGCATTATGTATATGTGTGTTTGCAGGAAAATATGCCGACAACTATGTACAACTGTGTGGAACCGCAACACGCGTCTGAAATTGAGATAAATGAATTGAGATAATACCACCAAAGCTAGCTAGTGATGGCACAAGTAGTGGATATACTTCAAATGTATGTGTGTGTGTGTGTGTGTGTATGGGTTTGTGTAAGAACTGAAGGCGGTAGTGCAGCAATGAACAGTGCGACCACGACCAACAAAATGTCAACTCAATGAACCGTAGAGGCGAATGATAAGCCTGCAACTGTGGATTAGACTACAGATGCGGTTGTGTGGTTGCGGCTGCGGCTACGGCTACGGCTACGGCTGTAGTTGTGGCTTTACGTCCAGTGCGCTGTAAAGTGAGTTGCAGCAAAGTAATAAAGCCGAATGTGCTGTAGACATGCCAGGCGGCTCAATATAAGGAAGACACGACAGCAAGAAGGCACGAGAAGCCCTCAATTGTTAAACGAGTATGCGCGCAGCATAGAAAGTAAAAGCACATGAAAGCTAAACGAATTCACAAAGTGGATTTTAGCAAACAAATGAATGCAGCAGCTAATGGTATACGCATTGTTTTGACAATAAACGCGCAGCAATGGAAAACAGCGGAGCCGCAAATTTTTACAGCTGTCGCTGACATTGGCGTAAAGGAGCTAAAGCTCTAACTGGAGACAATGATGCTTGAAATTGTTCGGCAATGGTGAAATCATTTAAGCCGAGGCAATTTCATTTTACGCTCATTCTTAGCTTTCTTCTATAATCAGGCTTGCTTACACGCGCTGTCCTTTGCGCCTTTCGGTTAAACATTCAAAACTGTGGCTGCGCTCGCTAACGCTTTGCATGCAATTCGTCGATTCGCCTTCGCTGTAAAAGATTACAAATTCTATTAGCCGCTGTCGGTGTAATTGTTGGTGGTGGTTCAACATGAAATTAGGCGTGTAAATTGAAAATTTCATTGTCATCATTTGGTTGAAAGATTTTAAGCTGCAGGCGAATATTACTAGCGGATAAAGTGGCAATACCCTGCAGGACGCTGGGGCTCAAATAATAGTGTCGTTCTCAGGGGCTCATCAAATAATTAATATTGCCGTTCGCTTTATGGCAACTTAATAAAAGTAATGGTTTCGCTTAAGATTTTTTTCTAGAAATCAAGTTTGTTTAGTATATGGAACTGACAGCACTCGAGTAGAAAATGTTTTTAAAATGAGAGAAAAAATATTTGTCTATTAGGCTTCAGTTACTTTTCATAAAATATATATGTATATTCATTAAATCAACACTAAATTTTTTTAATTTTTTAGCTCTTATGAGCTATCAAAATAATTTGAATCACCTGAATACTTTTCGCAGCATTTTGTCTACAATATTTAGGGTAATAAGCCACGGAGCGAAATTTCTGAAAAAATTTTTTAAATTTTTCGAATTATGTATACCCGATTGCCGAGAGCGATAGAACGATAATTGTCTCTGCTGCACTGACTTCGGCCTTTTCCTCAGACAATCAGTATGAAAAAAAGTTCATCGGTGATAACTGTTTGACGCGATCGAGTGTTTCTGTTTGGTAGAAATTATTCAAAGAGGGTCGAGAACGTGTTAACGATGAATCGCGTCCAGGGCCGCCATCAACATCAACTGATGATCAACACGACAATAAAATAAAGGAATTGGTACTTGAGAATGGACGATGAACAGTCATCGTTAGATTATCGGAACGATCAGTAAAACCCATTTTGAAAGATCATTTGGGTCTAAGAAAAGTGTAAGTACGATTGGTTGCAAAGCCACTATTTTTATTGAAAGAACAGTGTCGAGTTAACGTCTGTGGAACAAAGCTTTCCGACTACCAGGATGTCAAGAAACCTTCTTTTACTGGCGATGAGTCTTGAATCTATGCTTAGACCGGAAAATAGAAGACCAATCTGAATATCGTGGCAAAAGGGAGAAGAAGCCGAAAATCCCACGTCAAAGCAAGTCAAAAATCAAAGTTTTCTTCGATCACCGTGATGTGGTGTACTCCGAATTCCTAACGACCGGGTCTACTGTGAAGATCTATACAATTTTGCATTCGTTTTAACCAATCTTCGAAGCACTCTGATTGAGATATTTCCAAAACATGCATTATGAACGGATTAACCGCCTCTTCAGGTGTCGAAAAACGTTGACCTACGAGTTTACCTTTTACATACGGGAATAAAAAGAAGTTATTCGGTCCTATGTCAGGACCGTTTGGTGGATGACTCATCAAATTGATATTTTGGGTGCTCAAAAATGCAGTTTTTTCAGTCAATCTGCCATTGTTAAAAATTTAATTAAGTTCATGTATGAACTCTTGAGGAGTTAATGCACGTCGAAAAGTGTAAAAACTAATCGCAATTAAATGTAGGCATTTTTATTGCATTTTTTAGTCGATAAGTATATTTTAAGTGACTGTAAGCAACGAAAATATGTTAAAACGTTCTGAATGTGGATACCATCAAAAATGTCAAACTTTATGATAAAATTTTGAATTTTCAGATTACCGCAACTGTTGCCAAATCCCGAAATATAAAAGACAGCCTACGTAAACATATGAGCGAAGAAATCTAAAAAAAAAATACACTAAAATCTGAATACTAAATTGAAGTAACCATAATTATAATTAGGTTCGCTGGTTGATTAGGAAATCACAGGAGCATCTGACCGTTGCTGGTCCAACTTAAGGCATTAGGCCAATTGTGCTACCAAGCGATAACCAATTAAGATCCGTTAAGCAACTCTGTGGGTTTGATAAATGCCTGATTTTTTTCCATCCCAACTGACTAATATCTTTTACTTTGGAACACAGGTAACCGTTCCGTCTAAACTGACTGAACACTGATGTTCTCGTCATCCTACTTTACCGAATTTTTGAAGGTGATTTTTTTTTAGATATAGATGCATTGTGACGATCCGATTAGTAAGATTGTATACTTAGTTCTTTACAAGCGTTTTTGTTGGTCTACCTTCAAAACTACATACCTCAAAATACTTTTGTGGTCTGGCGTTTCGAGACCTGAAGTTTTTGTCCAGATTCCCTTGCTTCAAGCAACGCTTGAAAGAGCTGACTCATCTAGGACAGTTTCACAAAATTACGTTCCCGGCTGCCCACGCTCGGACCAGCTCGCCTGCCTTCTATAGTTAATTATAAAAATAAGTAGGCAAATCTAAAAAAAATAACTATTACTATTTGAACAAGCCATCAAAGTCATTTAAATATCCACTGAATTAAGTCTAACCACCGAAAACACTTTAAACCGTGAACTAATCTAAACGATTAAAACACTGCCAGCAGTCATTACGAACTCTAGCCATGACTTTTGTAATTAAAATGTAGCCTACACACAACCAAAAACAAAAAAACATATTCGTTGGTGTTCATTTCAAATTGAAAACTCAGACGTGCCTGCATTTTGATTTCTACAGACTGCTGTCGCCGAGTAAAGCAGTGATAGTGCGCCATGAAAACAGATCCTTACACACACAGGAGTCTCAAATTACGGAATGGAAAAAATGAGAAAAAACGGCGCACACGCTGCAACCGAAGCGTGCTATTTATTTAGCTGTCTACGCTTTTGCGCACGTAAAAAAAAATATCCAAATAATAAACACATGACCTGGCCCCGTCATAATTTTCACACATCACAGCGGCAAACACAGCGATAAGAGAGAGAAACAGGAAGGAAGCGCGGCGCATAGAGCATAAAGGAATATGAACTCATTTTTATAAGGACGCGAATCTGTGGAAAAAATAAACAAAATTCAGACAAACCGTTAACTTCAGCTGCACGTAAGTCGGAATACCCTTCACAGGTGCATTTTTTTAGTATAAGTGTATAATAATATATTTATCTTGATTTCGATGCAACAATTGATATGGCAGCTATATTAGGGTGATTCAACAAAAAAAAAATTTTTTTTTTCGTTTGGTACTCTGAAAAATAGGTTCCCTGACACCTCTGAGGACCCCGCTTCAAGAATGAGTTCTTAATTGTAACGGGAAGGTCCTCCTACTTACAATTTTCTATTTTTTCTTATTATCATATAGAAAACTTTATATCTCGCTTCCAACTACTTCCAAAAGCATCTTGTTCCTTAGATTGTGTAGGAAATTGAATGTTCTACAAAAAAAGACTGTATGATTTTTTCGTAAACCCAACCGTTTAAAAGATATTAACAGTTAAAGTTTGATTATTTTTGGGAAAATTTTTTATTTCTTATGAATTTTATAACATTTTTTTTTTTTGTTTTTTTTTTGTTTTGTGAATCACTCTACGCTATAATATATATATAATATAATAGAGGTCCGATCTGGATAATTTCTTCAGAACTTGTAGCGATGCGTTAGAAAATAATCAAGACAAGTTTTGACAAGTTCGATTGGCTAGTTGTCCGTTAACGGAGATATAGTTGTTCAATATCGGTGATTATGATAAATGTGCAATTTTTTGGGGAGAAAAGGGCGTGTGAAAAGTTTCAGATCCATATCCCAAAACCCCAGAGGTGATCTAGTTACTGATGGGAATACTTCTCCAGCTTACTGAATGACACCGAGAGTAAAACACCAAGAGATGGTGAACCTGGTTCTCCAATCGATGGCGATGGATCAGACGTTCCATTGCCCGAATACGAAGAAGTTCGAATAGCAATTACCCGTCTGAAGAAGAAAAAAACGGGTTCCGGGTTAAAAACCATGTATAGAATATGGTCGGACAAAAGCAAGCTCGACGATTGGAATTTAAATGTGTTCTGTCCAATCCACAAATAGGGAGACCATACAATCTGCACCAACAACCGTAGGATAAGCCTTCTCAACTTCATATATAAGGTTCTAACGAGCTTTCTTTGTGAAAAATTAAAACGCACTGTCAACAAACTGATTGGACCTTATCGGCGTGGCTTTAGGGCTGAAAAAACTACAAGTGACCAGATATTCCCAATGCGCTAAATCTTGGAAAAGACCCGTGAAGAAAGGACCGTATAACTATTACGGCTGTGTAAATGGACGTTGAGCAATACTAAAACGGTCCAGAAGCGTAGACGATGACAACAGCTGATGTGTCGGCGGTAAAATTATGGTCCTTTGCGAATACCGCAGTCGATGGAACGATGAGCGGTAAGGGGCTTTTGAAGTAAACTCGACTATGGCATAAGCGGTGTGTACGTCAGTAAGGAAGAAGATACATATATTTTATAGTGTCTCCAAAGTTTCCTTCCCGGTTTTAAAACATTCGTGGCAAACTTAATATATCTTGTGCAGGATATAAAAATGCCATATCACTGCGTATGGCAAAAGTTGCATAAAAAGCGCTTTGTTTTCGGTTAAAGGACATGTGAGCTGTGCTTTGCCAAAAAGCATTAGCAGACGAGCAAAGTTATCATAAAAGCAGGCGAGTCGGCTTCCAAATAAAAAGCGCCCAAAAAAAGACTTCTAGACTTAGCAAAGTGAAACCATGAACTTTCGGCAAAGTAGAACGAGCATTTAAGATAATAAAATGGTTTTTATAAGTAAAATATTTTCCGTTTTCTATTTAGAAAATCTTCTGTTTGCCACCATCATACTTGGAGAAGCTAGCTGGCGAAAGAAATTGCTGGTAAGCAAATCGCTTTCCGTTGCATTTCATTCACATATTTTTATTTTCGTAAGTGCAAAGTGCAATGTCCGCGCTCAAGTTCACTTACTGCAAGGCAACGGGTTTTTTCTTGGTTGCACACAATGCTTATGCAGCAAACAATGGTTACTGAGACATCCTCTCAAGGACTAACTGCGAAAAAAAAATATAATAAGAAACGTAAGCGCAAGATTTGGTATGGGGTAGTCTGTTGTTTGCTGACATTTCGCACCTTTCACCTTTTGACATGTCTTATTCTTTGCTTGCTGTGCCTTGCCTTTTCTTGGTGTTTGCATGAGAAGAGCGGGTTTGTTGTTGCTTTAGCATGTTTTTCATTTTTATTTCTTTTATTCTCTGCATCAACACGTACTCTGAAAAGGCTTTGTTAGACGAAGACTAGTCAGCAAGTACTTGAGGCGACTTTGACGGCGAGACATACTTCCGCTAGCAGCTGCTTGAATTTTTTTTCTTTTTTGGGATTAAGCTAGAAAAAACAATGTTTTAATAGAAAAAAATTCGCAATAATATGAAGCCATATGTTTCGGATTAAATATGATTATTGATAGATGAAAGAGGATGGTGGAAGAGTAAAAGCAGTGGCATATACAGGCGACATGATATGGATGGCAGCAGGGATATTTTCTTTCACAATCGGTGAGATTATGGAGAGAGCGCTCCGTAGATTAAAGCTATGGCTTTAGCTCATAAGACCAGTGAGATTACCCTCAAGACGTGATTGGAGAAGAGATTCAGTAAACTTACTACCTAATTCTATACCGACAGTACCAAACTGGACTGCGGAGTAAGAGCGGGGGTATACTACAAGTTTCTTGATATCTCCCTCTATATCCGTCTACCAAAGAGAAAGCCTGCGGTGTTCTATTGAACAACTACAAGACTGTAAATAAGGATGGATATTGAGTAGGTGTAATTATGACATTGTTGGTTACCCTGATGAACTAACCTTTTTTTTAATGACCTCCAAAGATTCGCCTCTTTCTTAGCCATAACAATTGTGGAGGTCCTGAGTTATAACTTTGAGAGCTTGGGTCTAAAGACCTTCCTACGGATGCTAAGGCCTTAATCCCCTAGTATGAGAAAGCAGAAGGACGGAGACGTTCCGGCAGCCATGGATGTAGACGCGGTTCTATCGACGAATCCGTCTCCAAGTTAGAACGGCTTTTCGAGAAGGAACGGGACGCTAAGGAGCAGAGCGCAGAACTGGCGCTGTTGGAGAAATCCTGGAAAACGACATACTTGTTGTTGTCTTTATCCAGGAGCCGTGACTGAGAAGTTGTAGAATTTCGGGATTGAGGACGAAAAGCTATAAGTTTTCAGCGACTAGTGACGCAGGTAGAACAGGTGCTTTCTTGCTATTACGGGAAAGTTTTTTTAGTGGTTTCTGACTGATCTGAGGCTGATCAAGGTTAAATAGCGTACTTTTGCCACGACCGTCCGAGAGAAATTCCTCGACCTCGCTCTAGTCTCAAATGTGACAGCACGTCCGGCCTCACATTGGAGGGTTCTAGAAGACCATGCATTCTCTGACTACCGAATCATCATGTTCAGTAAGGACGCAGCGCTTCAAGACGCATCAGATGATATTCCTTGTTCTGTTGTAGTTGTTGATATTGTAGCAGCAGAATTATGCCGAGTTGACAGTCCTTGGCCGGATAAAAATCAGGATCCGTACCGGTTACGTAGACCCAACTGGACTGGACTGGAACGGTATTCCTTGCTCTCTCCTGTTGCGGTGGATATGTGCGTCGTAGTGTTCACCACTGCTTCCCTAGCTCGTCTCTAGCCTACCTTAACTTTCAATAATTTATAGACGTGGTTAAAAAAACTCTAGTGATTCTAGATATATCCATGTATATTTTTCGATTTCCTTAGAGCCTTTGTTAACAAGTCGTGAATTTTTCGCTGTAGGACAAACAATACTGACCTTACGTATTTCCTGCAGACCATATAAGAATTCACACGACTCCATGTATAGAGAATAAGGGAAAAGAAATTTGCTGTTAATTCAAAAAGCCGTTTTGAAACTAGTTACTTTTAAGTGTCCACAAACCTGCGATTTCTTTCGCCTAACCGCTCCTGAAACCCATGACATTTGTCTCATTTTTCATACTAAAGCCGCGTTGTTGCACTGCTACGAAAAAATAACGGAAATGCCTACACAACCAGCGACTACAACGAACCGAAAGACGAACTGGTGGCTTTATCGCGCACACAAAAACCAAAGCGAAATGGAATATGCACAGAGGCGAAGGTGATTACAAGGTAAGTGCGGTGGCAGTGATTTATGGCCGCTCAAATTTGCAGACATTTTGCGCTGATTTTGCTAGTTTCAAAAGTGTAGAGCAACAGCAAAAGAAAAAGAAATATACCAATCGCGAGCCAGCGAAAATTGACGCCGGCTAGGCATTCGGCAACGTAGAAGCATAGTTAAAGGCGCACGCCGGCAGATGGGCGACACAAAAGGCAAGGAGACTGAAGTCAAAAATAGAAAGCGAAAAAGAAATTACGACTTTCGTGAGCAAATAGTTAAGAATTAAAAATTACAGCTTAGTTGGAGGTTGGGCGGGAAGAACAGTATATGCTTGTGTCAAAGGTGTAGCGGAATACAATGGAGCGAGTTTGAAATGGAGAGGGCATTTTGGGCGAATTTGAAGTAGTGGCGCAGCGATTGTGGTCTATGCAGCTGATAAGGGTTTGGCATAAAGCGAAAAGTGACGTAATAAGAAGTCATTTGAATTATTACTTTTACCATCTGCTAATTAACAAAGTCGACCACGCGTTTTGAGTGATTAAAGTGCGCATAAAGGTCATAATGAAAACAATAATAATGCGGATAGAAGATAATTTTATTACAGAAGGCAAGCAAAGCTGGTTAAATTTTTCTCTTTAACCACTCAACGGTGTTCGAAAATAAGCAAGTGATTTAAGGAGCTCTTTTGATCAAGATTTTTTTCATATATTATATGAATTTATTTAATACAACTTTTGAGCATAGCAAGGGGATATATTTATAAGATATTTTGTGAAGTTTTTATAAAAGATTTTTTGGAAATGCACTCATTGGCAGCAGGTTTTCGAAGGCACCGCCAAAACGTCTCGTCGAGTTAGTCAGCCTAACAAACGAAGGCGTAAACTAAAATTAAAAAGATTGAATTTCATCGATTAGTAGCTCATTCCAAAGATTTGGAAAAAATAATATATTTGGCAAAGATATAAACAAAATAGTCGTATTTTAGGTCTAAGTTTTACCACAAATTGCCTTGAAATTAGTAAGTTCTTCGTTCAATCACGAGATCATTATATTTAAAAGAACTATGAAAAATTTCAATGAGGTCTAGCCTGATGAGTCGATCTTTCAAAAGTTCTATCTCCAACACTTTTATTGCTATTGGCTTGGAATTTTGGGAAATATTTGGAATTCGCGAAATTGCCTTTAACACTGTTTCGAGGATTGGAAAAAACGTTGTATTGGGGCCAAGGTCGAATACTTTGAGGGGGACGACAAAAAATAAATGTAGAATTTTAAAATGATGAACAAAGTCTTACTATAGTAGTACATTAAAAACAGACAACTGATTTGTGCATTAATTTTCAAAATATAGACTTTTTCAACAAATAGTGTTGTCACCTGTTATAAAATTTAAAGGAAAAAGTATAAATTAAAAATATATATGTATAAACTAAAACGATTTGACAAATATTTCTTTTGAATTATAATATGTATATCTAACAATCTTGAAACAGTGTTGCCATCTTACTTGAAAGTGAACTTTTTTAGTTTCAAATTGATTAAGAACGAAAAAAATTGATTAATAAGAAGAAATGTTGGCTTCAGCTGCCACTATACTACATATAATATAATGTCCTTCACAGGTGTAACAACAACAAAAGATATAACAAAAAATATGTTTCTAAATTTTGATCGGTCAATTTGTATGGTAGCTATATTCTATAGTGATCCGATCTGAACAATACGTTCAGAGATTGCAGCGATGCTTTAAATAATAATCTATGACAAATTTCGTAGCAATACGTTGTTAAATAAAAAAGTTTCCCATACAAGGACTTGAGTTTGACCGATCAGTTTGTATGGCAGCAGTATGCTATAGTGACTCGATCTAAAACACTTTTTTGAAGATTGCTATATTGCCTTGAGCACTAACACATGCCGAATTTAGTGAAGATATCTTGTCAAAGGGAAAAGTTTTTCATACAAGGAGTTCGATGAGTTTGTATGGCAGCTATATGCTATAGTGATGCGATATCAACGATTCCTTCAAATAAGCAGCTATTTGCGAAGAAAATGAGGTTTGCGAAATTTGAGATCGATATCTCAAAAACTGGGGGACTACTTGGAGTATAGACTACATATAAAAAATATTGAGCAAAAGAATGATGAAAAAATAACACAAATTATATACCCTCAAAATTGTCAATGTGTCCATCTAAGTCTAATAAATATGCTCGTCACCGTGACAAAAAATTCCAACTGCTTACATAAGCAAAAGAAGGAAAAATTCTTAGTCGTATTTCATATGCAAATTTGGTTTATTAAAGCAAACATACCCTTAGGCGCAGCTAAAATATACAGAAAAATTTGCAAACGCGAAAATGATAAGGCGACGACGCTCACCGCAGCTCTGCCACTCAGCCGCAAGTGAATTTTTTCGGAATATTTATTGGCATTTCCAGTAGCCGAGTCATTTCACCAACACATACACATGGCGAAGTGACTTTATTTTGTGTCTCGCTGAACCTACGCGGGCATTATAACTCAGTTACAGATATACAAATATATACAGCTCGTACAAAAAGCTACTTTTGGTATGTGCACACATGTGGAACCTAATGTGCAGTTGGTTGTTTTCCATTTATTTTTCGACTTTTTTACGTTCTCATTCTTCAAACTTTCGTCCTTTATCAGTTAGTCTTTACAAATGAGTTCGTGTGTCTCCTTTGTGTTGGGTTCTTGTTCATTTGGATGGACATGAGTAAGTGTACGTTTGAATGAACAAATAAAGGGTGTTTTGATGAGGGTAAGCCGATTTTGGTTTGTGGTGTATGAGGTCTGAGTGCCACTGGGGGAAGTCAAAAATTGTTTCGAAGGTATTAACTAAGAAGCTTAATGACTCGAAAGATAAATATATTGATAACCTCAATAAGTGATAATCACAGAGAGTCTCAGAGGTCTTACATACTACATTTTCAACATAAAAGAAATCGGTGATCGAAATCGGTTACCACAATTGTTCTCCAAAATGGCTTCTCTCAATACGTGTGATCCTTTGAGAATTCAACTACAAAATATTGGACCCTCGACTCAGAATTTAAAAATAGCTCTCTAACTCGACTATTCTAGCTTTGAATGCGACTTTACCGTATCAAGCTTCATACTCCAAATCAACCCATATGTGAAGCACCTATTATATGAGCTCTATCATAACTTCGTACGTGCAGTGATTCGAGTATATGCGTTTATTTCCGCTACACTCTTCATTGACTCATAAGAAATGTGAGAAAAGTTAAATGAAGGAAGTTGCTTTAAGTGTTCTATGCAGGAAATTAGAAAAGCTGCATCTTTTGTATGGATGTTGTGTTTTGTCCGTATTAAAAATAGAAAGAATGGTATTATATTGAAGAGAGTAACTTTCTTAAAATTTTAAATTAGCTGCCGGTTTTTTGCCTTTTTCGCAGATAAACCTAGAGCCAAATTGAAAAAGACGTAAGTGTTTGAACAACGGACTAGAGATAGAGCTAGTTGAAAGTGGACTGTGAAGACTTCAGCGCATTTCTTAATATCAATCTGTTTAGAATTGGTATTGGCCCGTACTCCGAAATAGAATTCTATACATCCGTCCAGCTTTACAAGCGACAACTTGAGAAAAATTTAGATATATACTTGGTGTATAAGTTCCTTGGCACCATAAGTGGGTGAGTATTGTTAATATAAATCCTTTAATACAATTTCATAAAAACACTTGGCGACGCCATTTAAAGGGTTGAATGTCTTGAAAGCCAAAATAATTAAATTAACCTAAATTACTTGGGGAAAATGTTTTCAAGGCCTCCTCAGACGCTGAAAATGTGTGAAATCCTCACATATCGAAACATATCGTGCTGCTAATGGCAGTAAACGATTTCGGCAAAGGGAAGATAATGTCGTCTCAACATGTGAAGGACCTAGGGAAAGACACACCACTGGTCCTTATTCCAAAGAACGAGTAACAAAAAGGATTAATTGGCTAAACCTGATCTGGATGCCGGAGCATAAAGGGGTAGCCGGCTATGAGCTGGCTCACGAGCTAGCCCACTCTGCGCCGGCGTCCAGGATGATGGGGCTAGAACAGCTTTGACAGCAGGAATGCAAGGTTTAAGAATATTATCAACTTCCTCCGAGGCAAATTCGGTCTACTTGTCGCGCTCTGCAGCCTCAGGAAGCACTTGTTCAACATGGGCATAGTCTCTTGCGCAAACTGCTGGTTCTGCGACATGGATCAGGAAACCCCAAGACATCTGATTCTCGATTACCCAGCAACTTACAGAAGCAGGCTCAAGGCCCTAGATTCCATATACATGGACAGGAATCACATCACCTCAGTCACTCCCAGCAGACTCCGAGAATTGTTCAAAATGCTGGACCTTGGTGACCATATATGCTATAGGGGAGGGCACAATAGGCTGTAGGCTTGTAATTATTGAAACCTCTATTTTACTATTTATCTACTAAGAGTGCGAAAGTACTTCATAGCACCAGGTGTCAAAATAGGGCAATAGGCATTGTGCCGAGTATTATTAGATGAAATTCTGTATTTAAGGGCTTACTCAACCAATTCCAACCAAATTTAGTGCCTAACATGTTATGAAAATCGGATTACAACCAGGTTCGGTATATCACAATGCCTGTCTTACAGTATATAAACTCAGATTCAATGACGTAATAAAATTTTGTACAATCATTTCCTTCACAAATTAACTAAATCGGACCGCAACGATCTGCAGTCTACAGATACCAAACATATAGGGTTTGTCCGGAAAGTAATAAGACTGATTTTCTTCATTATTATAACGATTGGTTCAATATTTTTTTTAAATCGACTCAGACCTGTTACTTTCCGGAAAAACCTAGTATGGTAACCAGTAGTATAAAGCTGCTATACAAACTGAACGATCGGAAAAAAGTTCTTGCATGGAAAACTTTTGCATTTGACAAGATATATTCACAAAATTTGGTATAGATTATTTTCTAAGGCAACAATGTAATCTCCGAAGAAATTGTTCATATCGGATTACTATAGCATACAGCTGCCATACAAACTGAACACATGGTTAAGAACAGAAATGCACCTGTGAAGGGTATTTAGCACGGTGCAACCGAAGTTAACGTTTTTTCTATTTTTTCAAATATTCCGCTTAAATTCTCTAGTTCTCCACTTTAAATTCCACTATCAGCGATAAGGCACAAATTCTAACGTCGAAAGTAATCATCTTGCGCTCTTCCTCTTTTATTCAATTTCCCTTGCCGGCAGTTAACAGCTGCTAACCAACAAGGCTATGCGAAAAATTACCATTTGACTAGCTGCCAGCATGACCCTAACTACGCTATCTATTGACAACCCTGCCGCTAGGTGCGTGCCACTGTGTGCGTTTGTCAGTGTCAGCCACTTTGTGTGCGCGAATGTGTGCCAGCTGCATGCGTCAAGGTTAGGGGTGATGCCAAAATAATTGTGGCACTGATATCGAACTCAAAGTAACGTCGTAGCATTATTGTCTGCATGCAGCCAGAGGGCAATATAGCAATGTATGCATGTGTGTATGTGACACTTCGCTTTCGCTGGTAGTCTAGGTCGAGGCAATTACTGATTGCCTTTTAAATTTCCAATATTCACGGCAGTGAGTCATTCAATGTCATAGATAAAGTAATTCCTGCGTACGATTCCGCCTTGCGCTATGACATTTATTACCCCCGACTCCACTATGCTTGCCTATTGCTTGTAGGTACTTTTGTGTATTTGTGGGTATTTATCATTGACAATTTTGTCGGTGACTTTTTGCACGAATTTTATTTGCAATTTTCATTTGCGCACAAATGACTACGTGTGCATTTGTCGCCAAAGCGTGTAATTATTGAATTGGAAATAAATGTGCGTGGCACGAAATGTGCTGATAAAATTTATTTTCTACACATTGCTGTTTTTTGTTTTTGTTTAAATGGTAGCCAAGCAAATGAATTTCGAAAGAAATGTTTGCTTGGCTTTTAAGCCTATTTTTCGGGTGCATCGTTGACAGCTGTCAAAAAGGTTGAGCGCAATGGTATGAATTTAGAAATTTTTATTACTTCTTGACTCGTTAGCTCGAGTGAAAGAGAGTGGCGGTGAGACAATAGATAAACAATCATTAAGGAGTTGTAAAATTTATAGGTTTATATATTTATTTATTCACTAAAGTCAGTGGAGGATTACCCAAATATATCCTTTTTTGAAGTTTTTATAAATACATACATACATACATATATTTTCAAATTGATCAAGAGAGAAAACTTGCAGTAACGATCAAGCTCTACATGATATTGAACTGAACTATACAAAAACCAATGTCAGTAACAAAGCAAAAGTAGCTGGACTGATGATTTAAAAGTAGCAAGGCAGATTACAAGAACTTGATTCCGTTTGGAATGGAAGCTACTATATCCTACAGTTAACCGCTCTTCATCAATAAATGAAGGAGTTTGCTATACAAGTACTTGATTCCCGTCGTTCAGTTTGTATGTTAGTTACACATATGCAATAGTCATCCGATTTGAACAATTTCTTCGGAGAATATATTTTTGCCTTAGTCAATAATCACAATACCCAAATTTCGTGAAGATATCTCGTTAAATGAAGGAGTTTTGCAAGCACTAGAATACGATTGATCCGATATCGGCGGTTCCGAAAAATGAGCTTTCTGGGGAAAAAGAACGTATGCAAAATTTCAAATCGATATCTTAATGACTTAATAGATCGTAATACCCTCACAAATGGATAAATCGTTTTGAGCTTATTATAAATTTGTCGATACGACTGTCAGTTTCGGCTAGGTCTCCTAGTTCAGCGAACGAAACACAGCCGAGATGTTCGATCCACCCGTCATGCTAATGCCGGAGAATGGAGGAGAAAGTGGCTAGATGTTTCGACCTCACCACTCTTCAAACAACTTTAACAACTTGCGTCCGACAAAAACTTTAACATTACCACCTGAATGTGTATTGAACAATGCCCAGTAAGAACCTCTATGGTTGCGGCAAGATGAGCTTTAGTGATGGTAAGCAATTTGGAAGATCCTGCGTTCTACTTTAGACCAAAATGATTGGGCAGCCGCACAAGATCGTTTCATCAACCAGCGCCTGCTAAGCGCACGCGAAGTTCCTTGCAGATCCCACTCGGTCCTACTTCAATTGAGAGCGCTTCCGTACACACAGGTTCATCTAAGATTTTCGTCACAATAAAGCAATGAAGAAGATATCGGTCTTTAGCTCTTGCTGCAGCGCAGAGAGCTTACGACGACTAGTAATGTCGGACACCCGAATTCATTTACTAAAAAGACCCCTCTAAAAGCAAGTCGTAAAGGAAACAGGCGCTATAAGATGTTCCGACGATTTAATCAAGAAGTTCGACTTAGAATATAATAAAAAGTACGTATAAAAAATTTTGAAAAATGCTAGAAAAACATCCCATAAGTATGGAGAACTTGGTGTGCGGTCCTACAATATCTGCACCAACACCTTCTGATGAGTTCGAGCGATCAGTGTACCATCGAATTACTTCAGATGTAGGTTGAGCGTGGCATCAATACAGTCAGCCGGGAATTTCTTTAACTTTCCTTAAGAAGTTTACCCTTTTCGTAACGGCGTCTCTGGAAGGCAAGACCAGTGGCGTTTCCGCGCCCAAGGCCTTCATTTGTTGAGATGACATTAGCTACCATTTACCATACTCTTTTGATGTTGAATTGATTACTACTTATATGAGCTCCAGTATGTCTGCGGTTGGGTAAGTGTTCGACTTAACTCAATATTGACTGAAAATTGAGGACTCAAAAATGTGAGCCGAGGTCACTTGATGAAATCATTATCCTTGTCAAGTAGATTTAAGTGATTTTTGCAAAAAATAAGATATTTTTTTCAGTAATTTTGCTAACATAAGTTCGGTCGATCATAAATAATAATATGATACTAAGCGTCTTCAGTAATGGAATATTTATAAAACAAGAGTCTGTTATATTTTTTCTTATTACAAGTATTTTCAGGCGCTGGTTGTGACTCGTTGTTTTACACAAGGTTTCTAGGATGAAAAGATAGAGACCAGTTCGTCTTATAACTCGACAGACCGACGAAAAAGTGATTCAAAAAACAGCTGAGAATTATAACGTAACCAACTACATTACAGACAAGGGTAGGGTGAGAGAAAAACACTAATAGAAAATTTAAAGGCATTAAAATGCCATAACTTTTGAATGGTTTGGAATTTTTAGTAACGCGGATTCTTGTAGAAAAGAAAATTTCCTTAACAAAAACTAATTAATGGGGATTTTTTCCATTTATAAATTCATATATTTACAATTTTACAACTACAAGTTGTACTGCCTACTGTGTTCAAAAAGTAACGCGAATTTTGTGTTTTTTCAAAAATTATTTACTTATTCATGAATATCTATTTTGTCCCCTTCAAAGTAATCCCCATATTATACACTTGTGCCAACGGTTTTTCCAATCTTCGAAACACTTCAAAAAATCATTTTTTTTTTATCTTCTTCAGCTCCTCCTTCGATGCCGTCTTTATCTCGTCAAGTTTAGGGAACAAGAAAAAGTCACAGGGGGCCAGATCTGGAATATACGGTGGCTGCGCCATCATTAATGTGTTGTTTTTGGCCAAAAAGTCGCGCACAAGCAACGATGTGTGAGCAGGGGTGTTATCGCGGTGCAAAAGCCAATTTTTGTTCTTCCACAAATCCGGGCGTTTCTGGCGGATTGCTTCGCGCAAATTGCGCATAACTTGCAGGTAATATTCCTTATTGACCGTTCTTGACTGTGGCAAGAACTCATGATGCACCACGCCCCTGCAATCGAAGAAAACTGTCAGCAAAACTTTCGCGATACTTTTTGAACACACCTCGTAAATAACCCTACAGGAGCATATGTGTGTACCAATCCATCAGCAGCAGTACCGCACGCTCAGCACTCAACAATTAAGGAGCGTAAACAATTTGTAGAAATATTTACAACATTTTGTTCCAACACACAACACATAGCAAAATGTGAAAAGCGGAATTTTAGAAAATAAAAAACTAACAAATTTAAAGTTACAACTGTATAATTGCTAGCACTTAATCGAGCTGTCAACAGCAGAGCGCTTCATTACGCACAGACCTCGCACTGCTACACACACAAGCCACCATCAATTGGCAACTGCTGCTAACTCGGCATGTCTATATGTACTTTGCAATAGTTGATGTTGTAAGCGTTGTAATCTTTTTTTTATACCCTGAACAGAGTATATTAAGTTTGCCACGAAGTTTGTAACAAACGGACCGTATGAATTATATATATACATGCCTATAAAGGGATCAGCCTGACAAAGGGATTCGATTTAGTCATGTGCTTCTCTCTGGCTATATAGACGCGAGCTAGTCGCAGAGTTTTTGAGATATCGTTCTGAAATTTTGCACACCTCATTTGCTCCCCAAGAAGCTGCTCATTTGTCGGAACCGCCGATATCGAATCATTACAAGATATAGGCGTCATATAAACCGAATGATTAAACTCAAGACCTTGCATGGAAAGGTTCTTTTATTTGATAAGGTATCGTCACAAAATTTTGCATAAATTACTAACTAAGGAACCGCTACAATCTCTGAAGAAATTTTCCAGATCGGACCACTATAGCATATAGCTGCCATACAAACTAACCGATCGAACTCAAGTCCTTAATGGAAAGGTTCTTTATTTGATAGGATATCGTCACAAAATTTTGCATAAATTACTAACTAAGGAACCGCTACAATCTATGAAGAAATTTTCCAGATCGGACCACTATAGCATATAGCTGCCATACAAACTAACCGATTAATAGCAAATAAATAACTTTTTACACTCTTTTATGCTATAAAAAAAAGTACAAGTGTGTGGTATTATAGCTTCGGTGCAACCGAAGTTAACGGTTTTTCTTTTCTAACTTATTGTTTTTTATGAATTGCTACAAAGTGTATTGGACTCTCTCCACGGTTGAGACTTAAGTAATAGAAATTAGCGACATGCGTGCCAGTTCGCAAGCGCAGCTGGACAACTATTATATATGGCATTGCAACAAAAACAACACTAAACACAATATCAACACCCACAACTAGTAGTGTTTGTTGTTGTGTTTAGATGGCTTTTTTTTCTTTTCGTTTCTCTTGTCATACCCTCGCCGGGGAAGTAGTGGATTGGTTTGTGGTCGTTGACGGCACTAAGCGCGTTAGCAATTAATTTGCATGTTGCTACTGTAAAGCAACAATAATAACAACTGCAATACTTTGTAGCTGGCATATGCGCATATGGTTGAGTACAAGTCAGTCATCAGACACAACTGACCACAAACAATGTTTTGCCCCACATTCGATTAGACTGTCAAAGTGCGCAAGTAGCTTTAGGACGGCGGGCGCTGGAAGTAGCGGGTGGGGTATGTAACTATTCTAATGGAGTAAAAAATGGCTAAAAAAAAAAGCACATTTCTATTTTCTTTTGATGCACACATTTGTATATGTCTGTACATTTGTAGCCACCTTTAGAGAATCTGGTGCGCCAATGCAGCCATTTGACTAAGTTGCTGGCAATTTAAATGAATTAGTGTACTTTAAAGAAATGTCCTAAATTAGCTGAGGAAAACACGACTAAGAACTAATTGAGTTGATTTCTGTACGGGATATGGAAATTAGCATGACATTACTAAAAAGTTGAAACTACAATGTTGCAAGTATGCGCTACAATATCTCAGTGGAATGTAGTTGTTTAATTCTAGTTGTACGTATGTGTAAAAAAAAATTAAATAAAAATAAATTTCAAAACTAGAGTGGCGTAGTATAATGGTTAGTATCACGCATTCCGGGTTTGAGCTTAATATATTCGACAAAATATTCTATGTCCAGCAAGCAGTAAAGAAAATATAGCAGCCGTAGCAGAGAGAAGACTGTGGAGAGTCGATTCGAAGCCGTTCGCAGTAACACGGACTGACGTATGGAAGGAATTGGTGCATCTAATGTCGAGATCTTAAATTGAAAGCGAACAGAATACAGCTTGTGCAAGAACTACAAGCAACATTGCTTCGCTCTATGGGCTCTTGAAAAGTTCCAATAAGAAGAGAGTTTCAAAAGCTGGCACTTCGTCCAGAAACAACAACGCTTTGATGTGGTTTGTTTACCGGTGGAATCAACAATTCATATTTATTTAAAAACAAAGCAGATGAGAACATAATGAAGAAATTGAAGCTCATGATCTCGGCGACATTTGGTTTCAATTAGGCTAATCAATGGATTTATTGAAAGAACTCTTGGGTGAACAGATAGTTTAACGTTTTGAGACGGTCGATTTACAACAAAGATTATATGATATCACACTGTTACAATTATTTCTTGTAGGGATATATAAAGTCTACAGTCTAAACCGACATTCCCGCTTCGATTCAGGTGGAACAAAATATCACGCGTGTCATTCGAAATGCCCGAACGTGTCATCGAAAGTTGAACTCAACGGCTGAACTATCTGAGACGTACCCCGGCTAACATTTTAAAGAGATAAACTTCAAAACATATATGCCAAATAATGCTTTTTCGAGTGATAGTAAACATTGTCCATTAAATTTGAGGTCTCTATGTTTTTTCTTTAAAAAAGTAGGGAACCTCGAAATAGATCGCACTTTGTTCAGCCCTTCTGAATCGCAACAAAATCGAGCCATTCCTGAAGTGGATGATTACCGATTATGAAAGGTGGGTCACCTACGACAACGTCAAACAAAAATATTCAGCCAGAGCAAACCGGAGCCGCTCAATGCGTTCTGTGGGATTAGCAGGCAATCATCTATTATAAACGGCCAAAATCTTATTTCGGACCTGAGAAGTATCAACGAATGGACTGTTTGAAAAAGGACAATGACAGACCACAGAAAACGATGCCAGAATTTTTACGAGCTCGGTTGGAAGGTTCTTATGCATCCACCTTATAACATAGTTCAGCCGTGGCACGAAGTGATGACCACCTGTTCATATTGCTTATGGCGAATTGTGTTGAGAAATTCGTTTCAAGAGAAGTGCGTGAATGTCGACTGTACCAATATTTTTGCCAATAGCATCGATTATGAGCTTTTTCCATATACTTTGAATACTCTTCCGAGTAAAAACAGGATTTTTTTCTCTCCAAAAATTCAAAGCTTTTTTAAGAAAGGATGAACTATACAAGTTCTAAATGATGCCATGTGTTAATAAACCGGAGTCATAAGATTTGCAAACGTCTATAAGAACAAGCTTCCTATAGTTTGGAGGTATATAGTAGATTATATTGACCTTATTTGAACTTATTAACCCCGCAGGGAAGGTAGCAGCGCTCATTAGTGTTGGACTATCACAAAAGCTTCTCCCAAATCACGCCCAAGAGATTCTTTTCTTTCTGCGACCAATCTCTACTGTTCAAAAGAAACAAATTTCTCGAGTCCACAGTTCATTTCAGTTTAAAAAATCCTTACCTCTGCAAAGAAACAAATTCTTCGAGTTCACAACTTTTTTCAGTAGAATTCCTTCGGTAGAGATAAGAAATTTCATTTCTGGAGTTAAAGAATTTTTTTTTTCGGTGGAGATAGAGAATTTCTTTTCCACATATTTTCTACAAAATATTTAGTTTGGTAACTAGATTTAAGGACGTTAATTTCGTCGATTTTTTTCTTCTCAAAATCATAATGAGTACGAGACATTTACGCAGCCGTTCACGTTGAGCACTAATAGAGGGTCTCAAGTAATTACAAGGTGCTATGTTATCTTCTCAACTGAAAAATCTAGGGAATGCTCCCAATAGTTGAGTTGTTGTTGTTTTTGGTTAGCGACAAAAATTCCAAAAGTAACTTAGATGATCTTAATAAACTCAGTTCTAACCGGGTAAGCGTTGTCTACGCCAATAAAGAAGAAGAACTACTTGAAGAACTGAATAATGGCGAGTTGACAGCCCTCCACCGGATAAAAGGAACTGATTCCACAACTTCATTCCAAATGTACCACTCATCTTAGAGATCCTAAAGTAATGACATTTTTATTAAGGCTAGAGTGTAAGGCTCTTTAATATAGTTGTTATGATATCGCTTAACCAAAACTTTGTTTGTAGAAAAGGTACGCTAATTGTGATATAAGTCATCTAACGGTAGACGCATGATAAGAGCTGTCCCCACAGTGTAGGATCTTAGGAAAGGCTAGAACAAGGACAATAAGTAGGCTAGAACAAGGACAATGAGTAGGCATGCAAAGATGGTGTGATCCTCGCTCGAGTGATCGACGGTAAAAGATAACGATAGAGTACCTACAGAGCTCTATCTGTAGAACTGTAGGGATTCAGCTCTGAACTCTACAAGCAATTGCTAGTTTCTAAAGCAATTGGCGACCAGATCTTATAATTTTAGTCATTAGAGCATTATGCATAGATCATATTTGATGATATGATAGACTTAAGTATATAAACTCGTTGAAAGTTCGACACTGGAAACCTGTTGAATGGATTTCCCTATCTACTTTTCTATAGGATAGATAGAATAAGACAACTTTATAAAACCACAAGAGCAACTACAATGAATAGGCCCACTTATAACCACTGCAAATGTCCTATAAGGTCGACTTATCACTCATTTGGACAGCAGTCCTCTATGTGATCTTCATGATTATGACCAAAAATATCAAATCTGAGTCTGATTTTTTTCTGATGGGCATTTTTAGCAATTTGATAACATAGTATCTCAGTTTTGTATCCATCAAGCCTTCAGATATAACAAATTCATCGCAATTTACATGATTCTTGTGAAAGATTGAATTAAATTTACATTCTAAGTTACCTCCGTCAGCTAGACTCCAATGGCTCCAACAAAAATAACCCTTCTGATACAACCATGAAGAAAAATTAAAGCCTTAAACACCTCACTCGCTACCTTACAGTAAACAAAAAACGTTATACATGTATGTACATATGTATGTATGAAAGTGGTGAAAAATATTTTTAAGGATCTCCTGTCTGCAACGTCTCATATTTACTTTCCTCACTTGCTTGCAATTACCAGAACGGAACTTCGAAGGAAAAGTAAAAAAGCAAAGCATTCCAAATAAGAGTATCCAGCCAGTACAACAAAAAAAAAACAGTAACAACAATTGAGCCCAATTTACTGGGGAAAACTGCACAGCTGTACGATGAGTTGCCGCATTTTAATTCAGTCGCCTCGTCTTCGGACACTGGTTTGTTGTGCGTGTGCTCTTTCTTATTTTCCAGTTCATTGTATTGTGGACACACACACACACATGCATGCACATATTTGTTATGGGTATTATTATTTGTCTTTTGCCACTCTCACATATTTATTATGTTGCTGCTTTGCGTTACTTGATATCCTTTTCACAAATTAAATTCTTACGTTTATGGTTTAGTTGTAGATATCTGTGTATGTGTGTGTGTGTTCTTAATGATGTTTACATTTTCATCGCATTTCGATTTTGCGCTCAATTGATTTGTGCAACTAATTGTTGTAGCAAATTCTTATCGTTTATGCTTGTCTTCCACGAAAAGGGTTTATTTGGAAAAATAATAAAGAATGGTGGTTCATTAGTTTATTATGTGCAATCAGTTTTTATTTGCCGAGGTTTACAAGGGATAACTGTAATTTATGCAAATATTACTGGTAGCAGACAAGGGCTCATTAGTAGATGTTTCTGGATGATGTTATGGGATGTGAATTTACTTGGCCAAAGAGAGATTTATTTTTGATGTGAATAAAGGATGATTTGAAGGATACCAGTATAAAGAGTGGCAGAAAAATACATTATTCATAACTTAGTTAGAAGTAATATAATTACAGTTTCGTGGTTTAATGGCTAGCAACTTTTCTTTTACAATCTTCGACAGGTTTTTTTTTTATAGAATTTAAATACGGAGCCAACGAAGTCAAATTCCTTTATAAGGTAGCCAAGCCCTGACCACAGCCGAAGTATGTATGCTTCTGGTCATTGTCATGCTGGAACTGCGCAATTAAAGGCATGTTTCATTCAGTAAAAGGAGGAATTACATCTTCTAAACTTCCAAGTGATATCAGTTTATGATTTCCCGAATCCAAAACATCCCTATATAATATTATCACCTCCGTGTTTGAAACTTTTTGTCATATAACAGGACTTCATTTTACCATTCTTCGGACAGCGAACCCAAACTTTTTCATCGCTACCTTTTTTAATATTTATTTTAAATTCATCAGACCAAAGTATCTCATGGCTCATTTTTGCATTTTCTAATGGTCTAATTGATGAGCGCCAAATAGATTATTTTCTACAAAGCAACGCGTCACACTTCTAGGATAAATTTCTATGTACAACTAATTCTTTTAAGCTAGCTGCAGAGGACTTCAAAGCATCACGTTTTGATAAAATCTCTATGAAATTGGTTTCCTGTGACATCGTTTTTCGTGGCCGTCTAATCATCCTCCTCCAACAGAGGGAATTTCAAATGATATTGAGGTCAGCTAAATTCATGGCGACTACATTCACCACCCAGAGGAAGAAATATAGAATCCACTTCAACATTTTCTGTCGATGGCCTTAAAATCCCGACAGTGAGCAACTCCGAAATTTTAGGTGTTACGTTTGATAGACTGTACTACTTGACTGCAGCTCTTGGGAGAAGGACAAAGAAATGTTGCTGAAAGCAATCAGCCGGATGCAGCAGGACACTGCTGAATATAATACAGACAAGTTAGAGTACAGCACAGCGGAATATCACAAGCTGTCTCTTCATGCACGCCGTTGAATGAGTAATGAGTAATCCAAGCAATTTCTGTTGGGAATTTTTTTCAGATTCGTCCTTTCAATCGAAGTACCACCATTCGCAGAACGTAAGCTCAAGTCTTTGTATGAAATAAGAGAGAAAATAGCACAACTTGTTTCTGAATACTGTAGCATATTAAACTTTTACCTATCCAGAATAGTCGCCAACATAAAAAATATATATCATGCGTACAAAGAGTCTGATACCAACCACCTCTTTATACGCCCCGCTAAATCTATTCACTGAACAACTCTCTCCATTTGGTCCGACACCGTCAAAATAGTCCATTTTGTGTATCGACCGCTAAGTGATAAAATAGACAGCTGATTTTTGCATTTTTAGGTACTTGCTACAACAGCTAGCTAGTGTCAGCCCAACGGGTTTACGTGACCGAAAAGAGACCCGGATTTTTTATCAGGAGTGTCAATTCGGCAAATTCTGCCGCTACAACAACAACAACTAAATACACTCAGCTTATCAAGCTGATCACTTATGTATATACATTAGGGTGATTAAAAAAAAAAATTTTTCGGTTGGTAGGTTCCTAGACACCTCTAAGGAAGCCTCTTCAAAAATGAATTCTTAATTGTAACGGGAAGGTCCTCCTACTTATTTTTCTATTTTCTATTTTTTCTTATTATCATATAGAAGATTATATCTCGCTTCCAACTGCTTGAAAAAATATCTTGTTTCTTAGATTTTGTAGGACATTGAATGCTCTACAAAAAAGGTCCGAGTGATTTTTTTTTAAAAGATATTAACAGTTAAAGTTTGATTATTTTTGGGAAAATTTTTTATTTCTTATGAATTCTATAACTCAATGAAATAAAATCATTATGAATGATGAAACTCAAAAAAAAAAAAAATTTTTTTTTTGAATCACCCTAATATACATATGTACATATATAGATCATTCATATAAAGTAGGTCTCCGACGTTTGCTTCGAGGTGTTATAAATTAAACATTTCTTGTTCAGTGTATAAGTCAATCAATTGCAAAAAAACTGTGGATTTGGAACATAATATTTTGAAGCGCCGAAAACAACCATATGAAAATGACAAATGTAAAGTTCTCTGCAGGAAATATTTGAGTAAGAGAAAAGTGCTTCTGATAGATCCAACCCGAAACTCAACCCGATCTACATAACAATATATGATTTATAATTTATGCTACAAGAGCTATCAATATGAACATATTCTCAAAATTCCTATGATAATATAGAAATGCATTTCAAAAACGATTAAACTCAGTAAGTGCCTTGGTGGACTCTCTACACTCTTTCATTGAGAACTTAGCTCAACTAGTAAACGTCTAATCTGCTAGACAGAATTCTTTTCACTGAAACGTTGTATTATATTAATGACAAAAAATTATGGTTTTTTGTTCGAATTAATATTGTAAAGTTTAATGCACTTTTCATTTGGTTAAAGGTTTTTATACTCTCGTAACAAAGATGCTAAAGAGAGTATTATAGTTTTGTTCACATAACGGTTGTTTGTAAGTCCTAAAACTAAAAGAGTCAGATATAGGGTTATACATATATACCAAAGTGATCAGGGTGGCGACTAGAATTGAAATCCGGATGTCTGTCTGTCCGTCCGTCCGTCTGTCCGTCTGTCCGTGCAAGCTGTAACTTGAGTAAAAATTGAGATATCATGATGAAACTTGGTACACGTATTTCCTGGCTTCACAAGAAGGTTAAGTTCGAAGATGGGAAAAATCGGCCCACAATATGGCGAAAACCGAAAACCTATAAAGTGTCATAACTAAGCCATAAATAAAGATATTAAAATGAAATTTGGCACAAAGGATCGCATTAGGGAGGGGCAT
>NW_017537600.1:1763447-1819124 GCF_001853355.1 Bactrocera latifrons
TCACAACCACGCCTGAAATCTCGATTATCACTTTATCATGCGAGAGTATAAAATTTTCGGTGACACCCGAACTTAGCCCTTCCTTACTTGTTGAACTACTTTTTAATATACAAAAATTAAAAATTAAATTAATTCCATCAAACTCCTCTGGTACACTAGCAATTAATATATTATCATCAAAAAAATACAAATTTATACGTCTCTGTAAGTAGTGTTATTTGTTTGCATAATTAGCGGGGTTATTTTTTGTTTTATTTCAGAAACATATGGAAACATAAATTGAGCAACAAGAAATATGCGAAAAAATGTCGAACACATTTGTACGCAAATTTCATATTTCCAACCAATTTATATCAAAGATAATTTAATAGTTTTAATAAATTTTCAATAGCTGTAAATTTTTTATATTTTGACGGTACACCGAATTCTAACCACGAATATGTAATTGAAGTGCAGTAAAAATGGAAATTGTATTTAATGCAAGTGATTCTTTGCGGCACTGAATGAAATTGATTTTAATTGAGTGGTCAATTTTTTATTTAAATCTAACCAATGCGGTTAGTTATGAATATTATGTTTAATTTAAATTTAGATATTTCGTGGCACAAAACTACATATATATGTATATTTAGTCACGTACAAATTTGCAAGGGCGACATGTCAATTAGAACTGTATCACATATCATTTGCATAAATTGCAAAAATCATTAATAAAACGCAGTGTAATGACAGATTATTATTACTCCACACTGCAAAATATACTAATTTATTATTATCTGTGGATTATATAATTATAATTTTTGTTACACTTATAATACAAGCCGAAATTTGATGTTATCGTGTGATAAATATATTTTTTATATTTTTTAATAATAAAAATTAAAAAAATATATAGTTTTTAGTTCCCTGCTTATGTTAAGATCGCGCTTCGTTAGATTTCAGTATTAGGTTGTCAAATTTCTCACTACCGCCTTTTTGTCTTTTGAATTTCGCGGCTAGGTATAAGGCTATGTATAAAGCGCTACAGAGCTCGTATCTGGCAGTAATATACTTCTTTTAAAGGTCTTAACATAACCTACAAAACGAAGCTATGCATGATTAGTTTGCATATTGCGTTCAAAAGTTATAAACGTGTATACATGGAGTTGACTAATGCCGAAATTCTCGCTATTTTAAAGCTTTTCACCTAATGGTGTTTTGGGGGATGGCACTCTATCACTTCGAACTGCGGAGAAATGAATGGATAAGCCAGCCGACGGAAGACCTGTGACGACGAATACCGATCAAATCATTGAAAACATCGTGTTAGACCGGCATTTGGCATCTCGTGGCATCGCCCAGAAGATGGAAGTTAGTCACCAAACCATTTTAAACCATCTGCAGATGGCTGGATACACAAAAAAGCTTGATGTTTAGGTGACGCATGATTTGAAAAAAAGACCTTCTGGGCCGAATCAACGCCTGCGATATGCTGCTGAAACGGAAGGAACTCGACCTATTTTTGAAGCGGATGATGACTGGAGACAAAAAATGGATCGCATACGACAATATCATTCGAAACCGTTCGTGGTCGAAGGCCGGTGAATCGTCCCAAAGAGTGGACAAGCCGGAATTGACGGCCAGGGAAGTTTTACTGTGTGGTTGGTGGCATTGGAAGGGAATCATTCACTATGACCTGCAGCCATATGGCCAGACGCTTAATTCTACCACCTATTACGAACAACTGGACCGCTTGAAGCAGGCGTTTATTCAGAAGCGTCCAGAAATGGCCAACAGGAAGGGTGTAGTGTTCCACCAGAACAACGCCAGACCACACACTTCGTTGATGACTCGTCAGAAGGTACGGGAGCTCGGATGGGAAGTTCTATCGCATCCACCATATAGCCCGGACATAGCGCCAAGTGATTACCACCTGTTCCTGTCCATGGCGGACACCCTTGTTGGTGTAAAGTTGAACTCAAAAAAGGCTTGTGAAAAGTGTCTGTCCGAGGGGGTATTATGAAGTTGCCGTATAGATGGAAATACTATAGATTAACGAACCAAACGGTGCATATTAGAACTAAAGCCGATTTTTGTAACACTTTTTATAAAGCATTGAATAAGAGCAAACAAGCGGAAGGGAGATATGTATTTGACAACCTTATATAATAAAATGTGGATTTAAATATGATAAGATCATACTGGTTTAATGTTTTACACGCATTTACTATAGATATCAATTTACACACAATGTGATAGTTGTTATTACTTATTCTTAGTGCCACACACTTTACCAAGCAGGTGAATTATTTAAAAACTGATAAGATAACAAGCATAGATTCACATAAAGAACGGCTGCATCGCCAACAATTAAATGTATCTTTGCTTTTAATGGCACTAGACATAGCTGTTCCAATTTTTTATAGGTAGATCATGTCGTTTCAAACATAAAAACTATTATTTTGTTATGTGCAAACAGATTTATGCCACCAATATATGATTACACACATGTGGGCACGTACATACCTTTTTAATAATCAAAATATATTGCTGCAACACACGTAGAACACAGCCGGCGTTGAAACCACACAAAGCATAGTCCACAAACAAATGTTAACACTGAGGCTTTGAGCCCGTCATGTGAACATACATACAAACACGCTATATATGTAACGTGTGGGCTTCGATTCAAATGAAACAATTTTACACAAAACGCGCGCTACACTTACGGTGGTGTACTTTTTTTTTCTTTTTTGACAAACCACAGATTTAATGTATTTAACACTCTAAACGGGGCGCAGTGGCACAAGCTGAGAACACAAAATTCGCTTTACTTATCAAACTGGTTTTATTAAATTGCCTACTGGATACTATTTTCATCATATTATCATACACAACACTATGTACATCTGTAACAGCGTATGTATGCTGCTTGGTGGTGGCTATACACTACTCGCAACCACACTTTACTGCCACACACCAGGTAAATTTTGTTTTGTTGCTGGCCAAAGGCGTCAACGCAACAAATTGTGAGTTGAAATTCGTTTTTTTACACTAAGCTGGCTGCTTTTTAAAGCATTGCACTAAAATTGAGCAAAATTCTTGCAAAATACGCTGCAATCGATGAATATAACTGCTATTTTGACCAAAAGCGTACTATTTACACAAACAAATACAGACGTCGACGGCACAGTCACAGTCAGCGTCGCAAGTGGCTCCGCTGTGCCGGCTAGGGTCAGCAGCCAGGATACAAAAACAACACAATACGCCGGTTAAGCGCCGTTATTTACCGAAATTTTCATCAAAGCTACACTGCTATGCACTTTTTTACATTCGAAAAACTGCAAACTTTCTTCAAATCACTTTTGCTACAATTAAAATGCTAGAAATTCTTTATAGTTAACATGTAAACAAATCGATTTTTTTAGCTGTCAAAAACAGGCGCTCGCCTGCACACACATGCACAAACACGCACCGCCAGTGGGAACGTTACCAATTGGAAAAGCCGCCTCACTCCAATCAGCCACACTGGATTTTCTTGTTTTTAACGCCCACGTGCGTTGTTTTTCACGATTTTCTAACGCTAATGTTTATATTTCGCATCGAATTTGCACTTGCACAAATTTTACACAATTTTAATGGCGCTATTTGGTTGAAAACGCGAAATTTTAACGGAGAATAAACGAAAACTACACAAAAATTCACAACGCGCTTGTCAACTGAAAAAACAGACAGTAGTTGGGAATTCTTTGCCCTTATCTGTTTGCTGTGACATTTAGTGGTGGTTGTTTTCAAAGCACGCGAGCGTGTGTGCAAGTGAGATAAATACATGTTGCGTTTTGTTTATACAGCGCTTGTTAAAAGCCTACCTTAGCTCTCAAACTGTTGTGTACGGTTGGTTTAACCAGCTGTGCGTAAATAAAGCCGTAAATAAATGTTTGCCATATAAAACTTTCGAAAACATTTTACTATTGGAAATGAGGAATTTTTGTTCTGCGTTTGTTATGCTGATTATTGTAAAGAAAATTATGCAGTTTTCAGTGTACAGTGCTCTGTTCAAGTAAATTGTCTCTTATTTTTATTTTATCACTATGAATGGGAACGGGATCTTAACCGTTTGAAAGCATTGCCACATGACTGAAAATAAGTTCGAATTATTTTACTTCTTAAAGTTAATTGCATAATTAGCGCTCGCTTTGTATAGTTCATTGAGATATATAGTAAATGAAACAATTTTCGGATTTATTTTTCTTAAAACAAAAAAACTTAAATTTAAAGTTTCGGAATTTTATATAGGAAAGAATACAATTTATTTCATATTGTTGCAAGTACAACAGCAATTTTGTGAGAACATTTAACAAAAGAAGACAGATTTTTTCCAAAATTGTGATCGCCAATTCAAGAGTTCGATTTATGGAAGTTCAACTTATATACAAAGTACATATATATATTTTTTAATAAATTCTATCTATCCCTCTTTAAATTATGGGTTATGCATATTAAAATGTTTTTAGTTTAATTTAAAATGTATGTAGTGTTTTCAAGTTTGTTGACATTAGCAACAGCTTATTGTTACCAGCGGTATGCTGCCAGATAATTAATATTTTTAAATTTGCATATCATAGAATATAATGCAGAAGTAAAGTAATCAAGATCTGGTAATTGCAATCATCAAAAAATTTCAAGGGAAACCCCTTTTAAAGATACAATTAAAATCACGCTGAGTCTACTAAACCTTATGATAGATCAAATTCAACTAAGTAAAATTTACCTTTATGCGAATCCACCACAAGAACAGCGATAATCCTGAAATTAAAAAATTATAAATTTTATTGATTTGAATAATAGTAGACTAAGTGAGATCTTTGTTGAAAAGAGTCGAAAAAATCTACAAAAGTTATACACTTCAGCTTTCTTTTACCCTTTTTTATTTCAATTAAGAACTCTAACGAAAGTAATGGGCAGAAATAATGCCTTAAGTATCGTTAGAATCCGGAAAAATTCTCTTAAGTCTTATCTACATAGTGGCATAGTCACAACAAAGAACTCGAGGTAGCAACATTTTAAGAATGAAAATCCGTCCAAGTCCAATTTTACGAGTTTTGTATGCTGACACTGAAACAACTAGAGGAATCAAGAAGTGAAGAGCTGACAAAATACTCAAGCTGTCCTTGGGTACGCTGATGATGAAAACGAAGATTTTGAACAAGTTGTATTATACTATACTAGCGATACATCATGGAGATTTTTTACAAATATCGCTTTCCACAGCTCCACTGAATACATCTTTCTGCTCGAGGTACCCATATTAAGGGTACTATCAACTTAACTTTTGTTTAACAAACAGAAAACCAGGCGGGTCTCTGACAGTGCTAAAAAAAGGTCTTCCGCTACTTCAGTGATTTTGGTCTTCTTCGTGAATGAAACCTAAAAAAAATGAAATATTTACTAAAAAATCTTCGTACAAGGACGACCGTCCTTCTGTCCTCTGAAATTAACAAAATATCACCGCTTTTTTATTTTTTGAATTAAATTTTACTCAAAATTCTCTTTCAGAAAAAACTGCTAAGTCATGTTATGAAGAACTACATTTAGATTTTAACCATTTGCGCCCTAAATCCTAAAAACGTGCTTCGAAAAAAATATGTTTAAAGTTAAACTGACGAAACTGATTAAACTGAGCGGACATTTCAGAAAGCTGTAACACTAAAACTATTAGAGATATCAATGGAGTAGACGTTCCATTGCCAAACCATGAAGAAGTTCGAAAAGGACAATATGTCTAAAGAACAATAAAGCGGTTTGGCGGTCGTGCCATTCAAAAACGGCGTCGAAGAAATGATAAGGCACATGTATCAGCTCCTTTGTAGAATATGGTCAGACGAAAGCATGCCCGACGAGTGGAATTTAAATGTGATCTGCCCAATCCACAATAAGAGAGATCCCACAATATCCGCTAACTACGGTGGGATAAGGATAAGCCCACTTAAAATCGCATATGAGGGTCTATCGAGCGTATTGTGTGAAAGACTGAAGTTCACCGGCAACAAACTGATTATATCTTATCAGTGTGGTTTTAGACCTGGAAAATCTACTATGGACCGGATTTTCAACATGAGCCAAATATTGGAAAAGACGCGTAAAAATTGGATCGAGACACGTCAATTTCAAAATTGCTTTTGACAGCACGAAAAGGAGCTGTCTTTATGGCGCGATGTCTCAATTTGCTATCCCCGCAAAACTAATCCGGTTGTGTAAACTCCTTCTGACTGAGAGGGAAACCTCCGAGTTCTTCGATACAGACGAGGTTATAGACGAGGCGACTCCCTATCGTGCGACTTCTTCAATATAATCCTGGAGATAATTCGAGAAGGATAGGTTTGAATAGAGCAATAACAAGAGAGAATAAAGTCTCGAAATTCAATGTGGAATAACTCTTTCCAAGGATAAATTCGACTGAGAAGCAATTGAGAAGTAAAGTCTTCTCTCGACAAAGAAAGACCAAGTTCTACAAGTCACTAATCATCTCTGTCCTGCAATATGGTGCAGAGGCATGGACGATGACAACACTTGATGAGTCCGCGTTAGAAGTGTTCGAAAGAAAGATTCTACGGAAGATTTATGGCCCTTTGCGAACGGCGAATACCGCAGTCAATTTAACGAAGAGCTGTATGAGATATACAACGACATTGACATACATAGTTCAGCGAATTAAGAGACAGCGGCTACGCTGGCTAGCTCATGTCGTCCAAGTGAATGAAAACACCACTCTCTGAGAGTTTTCAACGCAGTGGGGGAAGCAAAGAAAGAGGAAGACCTCCACTCTGTTGGAAAGACCAGTTGGAGAAGGACCTGGCTACACTTGAAATCTCCTATCTCGGCTATAACCGAGGTGTTTACGCACTTCAAAAAGAAGAATATATTAGATATTGGTTTAAAGGTACAGTAGTATATAGTATGTCTACGTATGTATATCTTTAACTATATATTTGTTTTAATTTCTCGCGAGGTGTGCTTAAAATTTCCCATAAAATCTACTTCAGGAAGATTTTTTTAAATTCAAATATTCGTATATAAAAAAAAAAACGTTGAAAAGTTCATTTAAGTTTAATTTTTTTTTTTGTGCTCACCCTAATATGCATATGTATTTATATTCTTAAACACATATGTACATATGTATATATCTGTATCATTAGTATGTACAAGCGCTTATAATATATATAAATATATATCCATTAAATTTTAAGTAAGTTTATTAAATTTTGAAATATAAATACATACATACATATGTGTGTAAATGCAAGTCCCCGGTGAGGACAGTGTACAAATTAATTAAAAATATCAGTTGTAATGCCAACACAAATTGACATCTCTTATTAAAAATTATCTGTCATTACTGTCTTGACATAACACAAGTAAATACCACAAGCATGACTGAAAGTAAAAACATAAATATATGCAAGCATACATCCATATGTATGTGTATAAGCCGTAATTCGTTTAATATTGCCTAGCGGCAGACAGCTGAGAGTAAAATTAAAGCAGTCGGTAAGGTAAGTGAAAAGTTGAGAAATTCCATATGTACGAATATATATATATATATACCCATAACTGTGGAGAGCAGAAACCTCATGTAAAAAAAAACATAAAAAAAGATAAGAACGGTAAAGAAGGTAGGGAAGGCAAATAACGCGACTTGCGCATGCTCAGCATTTGGCTATATATACCTACCTAAATATAAGTATCTCAATTCCTCTGTACCTATAACTTTGGTCTTCTACGCTCAAAGGCAATCAGTGCCGCGGTAGGCATAAGCAAACAAAATGCCAACGAAACGAAAAGTATGTAGCATTTGGGAATTATTTTCAACTTAAGCGCTTTGTTTTCACGTGCTCACATAATCAACTTTGAATAGTGGGAATGTTTGGTTGTAGTGTTGTACTTTAACCCGTCAGTGGCTACTGTGACCACTTTGACGGTAACTAATAAATTGACTATGGAGCGAAAGAAATGTGTATTTATAGATAATAGGTAAAGTGTAAAGGGGACTTTTTGCGTTATCGAATGGGTCGTGGCTCCACAGCAAGCTCTTTTAACTGTACCTTGCTTAATTATTTCTTATAAAAATGCATTTCTTATAAAAATCCAATATACGCAATTTTTCGTAATTTTTTATTTTCATTATCATTTTGTTTAATAATTTTTCAACATTTTTTACTCCTTTGATCCCATAGTTGCTCTCCAGAAAGACTTCTGATTAGATCCAAGGACCCTTCCTCCTCAAATCAAAAAACCAAAAAAGTTTTTTAGAACTAGTCAAAATTGATGTATTTGACGAAGGGTCGGCTTCCCCGGAAAAGCCGCTTTTATGAAAAATTTTACACTAAAGTGGTGTAAAAAAACGAACTATTGTCGAAAATCTTCGTCCTTCGATTATTAACAGACAAATATACCTAATATTAAGGAGGTTATATTACAAAGCCGGAGTAAAAAACAATGGAAAATATAATACATATATATTTTTTCATAATTTAATTATGAAAGTAAGTAAAGGAAAATAAAATTTTTGTGGATAATTTCTACTGTTTTAAGAGATGTATTTTTCTTTACTTTACTCGATATCAAAGATCCCGCATTGCTAGCGGGTGTCGGTCTTAAAACAACCGACTCGCTATATGTTTGTAAAACTCTGTACTACTCGCCTCTGTACTACTCGCCTAGTGAGGTTGTTTGCTGGGCTTGGAATCCGCCACGTAGAAACCAATCTCAATAAAAAAGAAGCAACCGCCTCGGGTGAAAGATCCCACTTTTGATGAAGACCACTGCAAATGTTATAAAGACTAGGCATGCATCTGTAATGGCCGCTGCCTAAATTAGGAAGATGTTTATGCTCCGCTGCTTGATATTCTCGTTAAGATAAAGGCTGACATCCAAGAACAAACTCGCGAAAGGTCCGACGTGAGAAGCTACTATCACAATCGACAGCGAAAGGCCTTTATATTAGATTTGCACTTCTGCTTTCTGATAGCATTCATCAGCTACTCGCCATAAGGGAACTGTGCGACGGTCTTTCAAGTGGCTTACGTACACCTCCGAAATCATTGGTTTTCGAAAAGGGCGAAAGAACAGCTGTTACGACATGGACTGTCGTGTCGCAGTTAAGAAAGAAGAGAGTCCACCTCACAATGCTGCGGTCGACCGCAACACGTGCAGGGTGGGATAGATACCGAGAGTTCAAAAGGGATACACATATGCAGACAAGAAAAGGCACAGAGGTGGTGGTCGAAACTTCTACGAGCAGATACGGCGACTAACGGAAGACCCGGAGTTTACTCTTGTAAACCCCAAGGTGGTGATCTAGTGGCTGATGTTCAGAGCATACTGAAGTTATGGAGGTTATACTTTTCCAGCCTGCTGAACTACAGTGAAAGTGTAACATGGCGAACCAGTTTCCCCAATCAATGACGATGGAATAGATGTTCTCTTATGAAGTTCGAATTGTGAACTCGATTAACACGTAAAAAACATTAAACTGTTGAATTAAATAGGTAAGTGCTTAGCCTTTAAATTTGGAGTTTTATTTTACAATCTACTTTTCGAACTGAAGAGTGAGATACAAGGTAAACAGTTTGACCTGACAGTACAGTTTTTTAGGTTTTCTTATTTTTACAGTGTCCTTGTAGGCTAAGCTTAGCGGTTATGTTATTAGTGAATTTGTCAAACTTTGTAGTTGCTCAGAATTTATAGATAAGAATAGGAAAGAATATTTAAGTATAATTTTCTGAAGCTTTCTATAGATTCTAAAATCATTATAATGTCAGGTTATCAATATTTGAATGATAAATTAAAAATGAAAAGAGAGTATTGGTTAACCCTCGTTTCTTTTGAAGCCAGTGACATCAGAATATACGCTATGATAACGATTATCATTCATTTGAAGCGTAAAAAAGTAATTTTTTCACTCTAATATCTGGAACTTTAAAGCGGAAAGAGTATTTTCGGAAATTCGAAGAAGTTCATGTTGAACACGTCAAAGCTGATCGTGCGTGCCAAAAGTAACGATTTAAATAGGGTAATTTGAGCTTAGAAGACGAAGAACGTCCTGACCGATGAAAGAAGTTTAAAGATGAGGAACTGGAGTAATTATTGGATAAATATTGTTGCCAAACACAAGAAAAAATAGCAAAACCTTTGGAAGGCAGACGGTAGGACAGGAAATTGGATTTCACATGAATTAAAGCCAAAAGACGTTTGTATAGTATATCAGAAATGCTGGTTGAACAATACAAATTAAGTAATTTTTGCATTTCATTTGTGATTCGTGTTTATGCAAAGTATCATATGTGAATTCTAGCCAACTAGCCACATTAACGACACAGCCGATTATCCATGGCGCCAAGGTAATGCTCTGTGTTTGGTGGGATCAGGGATCGGAAGGGTGTGCTGTATTATAATTGTCTTCAAATTGAAGTTAGTGATTGCTGAGAAATGCCTAGAATTCCTGACTAGACGCAACGCAATAATTTTCCATAACGACAGCGCTTTTTAGTTCATTCATCTTATAGCACCGACCTTTCCCCTTTTGACTATTATATGATGTTTTGGGAAAGAGTCCACGAATTGCCAGAAAGAAAAGAAAATATTATATTTTATGTAGCTACAGATGGGTAATACTTTGCATAATACTACTGTGCATGTTTTTTCTTAAGGAAAGATGATGTAGAGAAAATAACCACAGGAATAGAGTTTGTGTACTTAAATGATATATTATCAACTTCAGGGATTGTATCAAAGCAAAGGGAAATAAACCCAGCAGCAGTGCTCATTAAAGGGTTAAAAACGAGTTCCAAAGTGGCGTGTAGTACATACATACATATGTATGTATATATTCATAAATACATATAAATGTACAACCATCACAGCGATGGAAAATTATGAATTAAACATGTAACTTATTTGCATATCGTTGTTAATTGCCGGTAAACGGTAAATGTTATATAGTATATATACTTAAATATACATACATATGTACATATATACCTTTCAATCTATGTTACTTTCACTTTCGTAGCTAGTTCCTCGATCAAACGGGGTGTTCAATTATTCAATTAAATTACTCTTATTTTTTCTAATGAAAAAATTTTAATTTAATTTAATTAAAATTAATTGAATGATATCGAAAACGAAGAAAAAATACATACTTTTTGATTAATTGGTGTTTTTCAGTATTTAATCGTGCAAATATTTCGTATGCACGTCCATACATTTATACTTATGGCCATATATACAAATACCACCCGTCAACTGAAAATCATCCTTTGTTAACTTATCGCTTAATCGTAATCGCTTACTGCCCACAATTGTGGCCATAAGTAGACCTAAATATTCGCGTTTCAACATTTTTTCTCAGCAGTCGACATGTGAAAACTGTTTTATTTTACATTTGACTGTAAAATGTCGCGCCAACTGACAGCATTCAACCGCAAAACAATTACGTCTAAATGACATACCTTTTCGGTGATTAAATCCGGCTTGTAATTTGAAATTGGGGTTATAAAAAAAGGTTATGAACTTATAAAGGGTAATTTTTTATAGGTAAATAATTTTAATCGTAGCAAAAGAATCAGCTGTCAAAGTAATGACATGAGTTCGGCATTTAGGTTTTCTAATCCACTATTTGATAAGATGATCTGGATCTGGATCAGATCTATCTGGCAAAAGAAGTGGAAATGGCAGCGACAGGTGAACAATTGGACAGACGTAGGTGGAAATACATCTGAAATTTCGCTGAAATTGTAAATACCACAACATTTTTTAACCATAAAGGCGAACATGTTGATTATTTCCAAATACGATATTTGGAATAAACTGTTCTGGATCTATCAAAAAAACACCCTATACTTTAAAAAAGGATGAAAGTATACAAATTGCCAGTTTTTTTAACACATTTTCCATTAAATAATTAGAAATTAAATTTTAAAAACAGTTCTAAAGCTCTCCAAAAACACCCTATACCTACCAAAAAAAATTTAAATATACACCAAACTGCCAGATTTATTTTTATCAGTTTATCTATAACAAATAAGTATTAAAAAATATTTCTATACCCCTCAAAAAACACCCTATTCTTTCAAAAAAGTAAAAAATATAAAAACCACCATTTTCTTATCGAAGTAGCCATTACACAAGTAAAAAGAAATATTTTGAAAAGAAAAATTTTTTCGATCAAAAAGCACCCTATATTTTTAAAAAGGAAAATACAAACCGCTAGATTTTTATCAGATTATTTACGATTCAAAAAAACTTAAAAAAAAAATTCCGTATCTCTCAAAATATACCCTATACTTTCCGAATAAAAAGGATACCGTTTTTTTATTAGATTAAATTTTAAACAACTAAAAGTTAAATCAAAAATCCTTTGAAAACAATATTTTTTTACACCTCAAAAAACACCTTATACTTTCCAAAAAAAAAAATATACCAAACCGCCAGATTTTTATCAGATTATCCATTAAACAATTAAAAATAAATTTGCGTCGTTTTTGTGGCAATTGTGTTCGTTGGTGCAAAAGAACTCTGTATGCAAGTATGCACTTACATACATATAGTATGTATTGAATGTCCGCCTATATGTGTTATATACCATGCAACCACTCATCAGATAAGTACTTATTTGTTGTTCATAGTGGCAGACCAAGTTAATATCACATATAAATATACAAACATACATATATACCATATGTATGTATGTATATAAATATCTTTTTTAACGTTGACAAATTGCTTTTAATTGTTTCTGTCAGCTTGTGTGTGTATGTGTTGTGCAAACGCTTGCTTTTGGTTATTTTCTGTAATTGTTGTTAATTTATTTGTGAATATGATAAATGCAATGTGCATAAATAAATTTTCACTGATTTGTATGATAACAAGCAGGCACCTAGTAGGAAATGCGTCACATTAGGAATTATTGCATTTCCAGGTAAAGCGATGAAGCGATTTGTATGCGTTTTTGTGCTATATGTTCTTCAAAAATGTAATACGATCAATCACTTACATTACTATAAATCTATAAGAATGTTTTATGCAATTTTGTTTAAAAACTTGAGTTTCGCCGCTGATAATCTATCAATAAATTTGTGATACTGCTGCAGTGTAGGAAACAATATATTGTAATATATATGTACATAATGTATTGACAAATTTTAAGTCAATAAAAATATTTAGTTTTGGATTCTTAGACAGAACTTTTTTGTAGCGTCTGATTAGAGTAGTAGTACGAGGTCGTTCAATAAGTCGTTTGATAAGAAAAATACAATTTTAAGATTCAAAATACACTTTATTATTCAGTATAATCTCCCTGAACGTTAATACACTTGTTCCATCGATCTTCCAATCTGTGGATCCCATCCCTGTAGTGAGAATCCGAAAGGTCTGCAAAATACGCTTCAACAGCCGTTGTAACCTTTTCATTTGATGAAGTTCTGGAAACAAATGGAAGGAAGTCGCTGGGACCAAACTTGTGAATACGGTAGATGGTCCAACAATTCGAACTTTAATTCATTTATTTTAGCCATTGGCAAAATGCTTTTGTGACACGGTGTATTCTCCTGATGAGTTTCTTCTGCAAACGATCTTTTTTCACGAACTTTTTCCTTCAACTGGCCCGAAAGGTTGCAATTGTTTTCAAAATTAATTCTTTTACCAGTTTGCAAGTAATCCCTGAAAAATGATGCTATGACCTTAAAGCCGATTTCCGGGCACAAACTCGTTTCAAAGCCGAATAACCAGATTCACACCACTCTTTAGCCTATTGTTTTAATGTAGGATCATGGTCGTAGACCCAAGTGTCATTCCTAGTGATGAATCATGTTTTTGTCCATTGTTAGCGAATGCGGCACCCATTGTGCAACCAGCTTTCTAAAACCCAAAATTTGACTTAAAATATGGCTTACACTGTCTAATGAGATGTGTAGAGCCTCTACTAAATCTCTCTCAATCAATCAACGATGTTCCAAAACCATATGCTTTATTGTGACTATGATTTCTGGTGCTGATGCGCTTGTTGGACGTTCTTCAAGTGGATCGACTTCAAGGTTTGTACGTCCACGTTTAAAATCAGCAACCCGTCTTTCTACTGTTTTAAACAATCATTATACACTACATTCGTTCGTGAATTTCTTTTGGTGCTATATCACGATATGCAATTTTTTCCATTGTAAAACTAAATGGCTTGTAAACGAAGAATTAATTTGACAGATATAAATAAAACTTCACATACTTCCATATGAAAAGTGTATCAACAAAAAAAAAAAAAAAAAAAAAAAAAAAAAAAAAAAAAAAAAAAAAAAAAAAAAAAAAAAAAGAAAAAATTAAAAAAAAAAACAAAAAAATTGACCAGAACCGTCACATAAGCAGCCGTGTTATCGCTAAGGAACCTAACATTCATCATAAAACGGTTTTGAACTATTTATAAAAGGCTGGCTATAAAAAGAAGCTCGATGCTTGGGTAAAAATTGTCTGTGACAAATTTAATGGACCGAATTAACATCTGCGCTTATTTGCTGAAACGAAATGAANATAAATAAAACTTCACATACTTCCATATGAAAAGTGTATCAAAAAAAAAAAAAAAAAAAAAAAAAAAAAAAAAAAAAAAAAAAAAAAAAAACAAAAAAATTGAGCTAGTAGCAACGCCCTCTCTTATCGAACGAAACTTATTGAACAACCTGGTAAATGACTTACTTTTAACACATTGCGATTCTGGTATTATTCCTTACTGTACAACTCGAGATTTTTTGGTTAGGTACTCAGATCTCTGTCTACGAAATAGCCATAAATAGTCACCTGTTTCTATTTGTGTGTTTTTTGGAGACATTTGATATAATATACAGTATTTTTACTACAGAGAAGGTACCTTCCTAACACAAGCGTTTGACAGTTAGGGATTTGTTATGGATTTTATACTTACTGTTGTATATATCTACTCTATTTACCTATTTTTTACCTCTATATGTCTAACCTTAATATTCCTCTCACCTGCATCTTAATTTCCATCTTCATCTGAACCCCAACTTAATTCATTACTCAATTCCAATTTCAATATCAATCTCAATTTCTATCCCAATAATTTCAATATTATCGCAATATTTATTAAAATTTATTTTTATTTCATTCCCATCTCAGACTCAATTTATACCAGCTTCTAAGTCTAATCGATCTAAATATCTTTCACAATAACAATTTCTATCTCTATCTCAATCTCCATGTAAATTTCACAATCAATCTCAATCTCAATCTGAATTTCAATATTAAACGAAATCTTAATCACAATCTCAATCGCAATATCAATCTAAATTTCATACGCAATCTTAATGACAATCTGAATTTCAAGATCCATCCTAATCTCAATTGCAATCTGAATTTCTGAATTCAAATTTGATCGCTCCTAATATCTTCCTAAATTTTACTATATTTCAATAAATTTAATTTCCAATATTAAATCTCTTTCAATCTTAATTTAATTCGAAAGGTCAATCTAAATCTCTATTACTATTTCAGTCGAAATCTCAGTCTCAATCTCAATTTCAACATTAATCGGAATTTCAATCTTAATCAATCTCAACGTTATCTCATATTTTTGCTTAACCTTTGTAAATCACAATTTAAATTTAATCTAAATATGAATTTCAATCTCTATCACAAACTTTATTTCATTCGAAATATCAATCAATTTCATTTGTAATCTCAATCTCAATTTTATTTTCATTTCATCGCTTTATCACTTTCAATTTAAATTTCAACCTCAATTTGAATATCAATCTCAATCTATTTCAATCTCTATCTGAATTTCAATATCAATCTCAAGCTCCACCTGAAAGTTTTATTCGCAATTTCGATCTCTTTGGCAATCACCATTTAAATATCAATGCCCACAACAATCTCAATTTTAATATCAATATTTTTCTTCTATTCATATGTCAAATTTTAGTCGAAATCTCAATCTGATTTTCATCCGCAATCTCCGTCTCAATACGAATTTTACCTCCTAAATAGGTACATACATATGTATATAGTATACTTCCCTGATCTGATAAAAGTTCTTGTTCCCATTTTGTTGACAACTCAGGTACAATTTGTGTAGTGAGCTAAATAATAAACTTTACAGTTATTGTGGAATCAATATTGTAATTGAATGCTATAGCCTGGAGTATCAGGTCCCAATACCAGCTTAGCGTTTAACTGTAAATTACAATAATGATTACCGTTCTGGCGCTCAACTGATTTGCAACTTTAGATTTAAACGGTTTTATCAAAGAAAGAGATATATTTCTTGAAAGTTTTGTTCAGTTTAACTTTAGTTTGGTGTGAAATTACTTTATTTCGTCTATATTATTTAATAAAAATTATGACTTATCTTTTCAGCCAACTATTTAACTATGGTTGGCTATACTCCACCTTCGACGTCGAAGTTAAAGAATGTTGAGCTACTTGTAACTTAAGTCCACCAATCTCTGAAGAAGGACACAACAGCCTCGGATCAAACGCCAATAAAGAAGAAGAAGAATTTTTGAAGAACACAAATTGATAATGATTTCAATGCAGATATATATACATACATACATAATATATGTATACATCCATATATTATCCTTTCTGCCACCAACTAAACTGTATCTCCTAACTGTATCTACATTCCAATGTGTTTATCACATTGTCTGCCATTTTGTTGACAAATAATTTGAATCAGTTAAGCAAATATTTGTGTTTTTGTTTTCGGCATAAGCTGATTGTAAATTTTGAGTATTAAACTTTTCGTGCAAATATTTACTACATAAAGTACGAACGGCTTGTTGCAATATCACTACATACATAAGTATGTATGCACATAAATAAACAAATAGCAATATAAATAAACAAGTATATAATCCGCTCATTGCGGTTTTCAAGTTGTTTCAGAGTGCTTAGCTCTCGTGAATATTTATTTACATATTCAGATTTATTTTATGGAAATTTTCGGTTTAATAATAATTTATGATTTAATTGAACACTTTAAAAAATTTAAATTTTAAAGTCAGGTGATTTAATTGGCGGAGAAGTGGTAAAAAAGTGTGACAAATTGAATAAAATTTTTTATGAAATAACATATGTACATATGTATGTATATAACTGCCTCTAGGCTTTGACTGTGATATTGACAATACTTCAACAGATATGACAGCTCTGTCAAATGCCTCTTTCCGGTGCTTGCGAGTAAAATAATGATTATGAATAAGATCTCTTGTGATCAACAATACCCTTATACGCGTAAGACATACTGGGTGGATTCAATTAATTGAATTAAAATTTCCTTTTGTAAAAGAAGTCGAACCAAAGCTCGTTAGAAAGTCGAGAACTCACTTTGCTGGCTCAAAGATAATTAAATAAAAAAATTACTTCATGGTTGAATTAATATGTTCTTTTAAAGTTCAAGTCTCCACAGCAAATTTGGCATCTTTTCGTCAATGTTTTAGACAAAAATTTCGCTGATGAAGTCTGAAGTTATCAGAGGATCAGTCAGTATAATTACATGCGAAGATTTCTTTATTTTCTATAGATAGATTTTGCAGGAATCCGGAATTTCCGGTTCCATCTCGCAAAACCTACAGTTTGTAAAAGAGACTATGCCCATGTTGGACAAGTGTTTCTTGAGTATAGAGCGCAACAACAAGACGGGATTTGTCTCGGCAGTGGTTGATCGTATGCCTAAGCCAGGTTGTAACCTCTAAGCAGCTGTTTGGCGTGGCGCAATACTGTTGCTACCGTGACGTTCTCTCCCCACTCTCCCCTCCGGAGCGACTGCTTTATTGTGTGGGACTCCACCGTAATTAAAGAATGATCGTCGCACCAGCCTGGAAACCCCTGCAGAGCGAGCAGTTTGTATGGAAGCTATACGTAGTAATTCGACGTGAATAATTTAAGCAGTAATTTATTACAAAATTCGGGAAGATATCACTTCAAATGCGAAAGTTTTTCATACAAGCCCTTGATTCCGATCGTTCGGTTTGTATGGAAGCTACACAGGGTCAGTCATGAAAATGCCATAAATTCGGTTTTCAAAATTATTTTTATTTACTTTAAGGTGCAAGATATGTGAAAATAATCATAAATTCAGGACCAATTCAGTTTTGCTCGATATGAACACCCTTTGCTTTAACTATGGCCTTGAGACGGTCAAAAAACGAATCGCAAGCTGCCCGAATGTGACTTGCCGGTATTTTGGCCCACTMACGGACAATGGCTTTCTTCAGCATCTCGAGACTGGCGTATATTTTACTTCGGACCATGCTTTCCAAAAAGGCCCAGAGAAAATAATCCATTAAATTCGCATCTGGTAAATTCGAGAGCCATTGTGTAGTCGTAATGAAGTTCGGAACGTTGATTTTCAGCCATTCTTGGTTCACTCGCSCTTTGTGAGACGGTGCTGAGTCTTGTTAAAACGTCCATGGTTTGCGACCGAAATGTTTGTTTGCCCACGGCTTCAAGGCAGTCTCCAGAGTACTTTACCTATAATACTTCGCATTTACTTTGACGCCAGGCTCGATGTAAACAATTGGAGAGCGCCCATCTGCGATAACAGCCGCCCAAACCATTATTTGTGGCGGGTGCTGCCTCCTGGTGGCCAACCAATGACTTAGATTCTCGTATGAACGGTCGGTCAAGTAAACTCTATCGTTTTTAGAGTTTACGAATTGCTCATTTGGAAAAATTTTGTCGTCAGAAACACAATGTTCGGAATTTGATCGCTTTCGGCCAAGCGAAGCAACTGCTTCGCTCTCTCAAGTCTTACTTGTTGCTACTTCTGTGTGAGATCATGGACCTTTTGGAACTTGTAAGGCTTGACCATCTATTATGTTTCATACTTAAAGCATCAGCCAAAATGTAGAGAGTTCACTTCAGACACACGCGGTCTTTGTAACCAATATATCGAGTGTCTTTGTATCTCTCTATTGTTAACAGGACAACTATTGAGCAGAATCATTCTGTATATTATCGTTGTTAGCAGAGGCAGATAGACTAATCGCAAGATGCCAATTTTTAAGAACTTACGATATGTACTTCGCTTTATATTAATTTACTTCAGACTTTGACCTCTAAATACATAACACTCCAAAAAAACAGTAATATATCTACGTTTATATTTATAATCGAAAAATAAATAAATAATGCTTTTAAAGGTAAATAATGTCAAAATGAATACATAACCTCTAAAAAATCAATATTTCCCCAATATAAATTTTACTGTGAATACATCGGAATAAACGTTAAGAACCTCATGCGCCGAATTTTCTCCTTCGAATCGCTGCTGAATCGCAACCAAATCAGTCAAATTCCTTATTCAGACCTGTACTATTAACAACTAGAACGTCCGAAGTAACTAATCGGCCAGAAGCTGCCAGATTTTTCGAATTGGAGTGAGAAATTGTGTGCAATCAGGACTACGACAAGTCACACACATCGATAGTAAGTTGTCAAAATTTCCTGAATCTTGCCTGGGATATTTTTATGCATTTTATAATTTGGACCTCAAATATTTAGTTTAATTTAGTTTAATTACTGATGAAAAATTCGCTTTAAGAAAACCTTATGAAAGTATGACTGATGTTCAGAGTATACTGAAATTATGGAGAGAATACCTCTCCAGCCTGCTGAATAGCAATGAAAGTATAACGTCAGGAGAAGATGATGGAGCCGATGTTCCATTGCCCGACCATGAAAAAGTTCGAATAGCAATTACCCGTCTGAAGAATAACAAAGCAGCGGGAGCCGATGGATTGCCGGCCGAGCTATTCAAACTCGGCGGCGAAGAACTGATAAGGAGCATACATCAGCTTCTTTGTAAAACATGGTCGGACGAAAGCATGCCCAACGATTGGAATTTAAATGTGATCTGAACAATCCACAAAAAAGGAGACCCCACATTTTGCGAAAATTACCCTGGGATAAGCCTCTCAACATCGTGTATAAGGTTCTATCGAGCGTATTGTGTGAAAGATTACAGCCCATCGTCAAAAATATGATTGAACCTTATCAGCGTGGCTTTAAGGCTGAAAAATCAACATCTGACTAGAAATTCACCATGTGGAAAATCTTGGAAAAGATCCGTGAAATGATGATCGACCCACACCATCTCTTAATCAAAGCCGTTTAGGATATGAATAAGGAGAAGGAGCTACTTTTATGCCATTGTGTCTGAATTTGGTATTACTGTCTTTGTAAGCTAACGTTAAGCAATACCAAAAGCTCAATCAGAATTGGGAAGGAGCTCTCCGAGCCCTTCGATACCAAATGAGGTTTCAGATATACCGGTTCCCTATCGTGCGATTTCTTCAATCTACTGCTGGATAAAATAATACGAGCTTCTTGACGATGACAACAACTTAATGGAACAGGTACCATCTCTATAAGAGTGTACGGGTGCTGTCGATGATTTTGATATCATTGACCTCAATAACCGCGCCATTAGTTCTGCTTTCACCAGACTGGGTAAGGAAGCGAAGCAAATGGGTCTGGTAGTGAACGAGAGCAAGACGAAATATCTCTTGTCAAACAAACAGTCGTCTCATTCGTGACTTGGCTCCCACCCTGCTATATGGGGCAGAGGTATAGACAATGACAACATCTGATGAGTCGACGTTAAGAGTTTTCGAGATAAGAGTTCTATGAAAGATTTATGGTCCTTTGCGCGTTGGCCACATGGAATATCGCATTCGATGGAACAATGAGCTGTACGATATATACGACGGCATTGACATATGTACATAGTTCAGCGACTCAAGAGATAGCGGCTACTAGAGAAAGCCCGAATTTATGAAACACTCCAGCTCTGAGACTATTGGAGGCAGTACAAATCGAGGGAAGCAGAAAAAGAGGAGACTTCCAATCCGTTGGAAAGATCAGGTGGAGAAGGACTTGGCTACCTTTGGAATCTCGAATTTGGTGAACGACTGGTGCACTGTTGTAAACTAGGTTATAATCGTGTAAGCTGCGTCTACACCAATGAAGAAGAAGAATTTACATGGTATATACATACATTTACAAATTCTATAAATAAGCTATAACAATTTTCTGAACTATAAAGCTTGCAACATACACACATATTTGACTGCTTTCGTATGTTACGTGCAACTTTTGTGAGCTCACGCCAAATACGCGGCCTTACATGTTCCACTAATATCCATAGCACCGATACCCGCATGCATTTTGCATAAATGAAAGTTAAACGAACACATACACATACCCATGTATGAAGGCATGTTGCACATTCTTGCAAATTTCAATGCTTTACGGCGAGCGAGCTACAGCAATTGCTGAAGGCATCTCATAGTATATTCGCATGCAGGTAAACAAGTACAAAAACATACATTTATATATATGTATGTATGTGCTGTAGTAAGCGCCCTACTCTAAATAATGGGCACATATTTTACCACCAACTCCTTATGAGCATATTTATCAACTTGCCGATTATTATGCTTTTGCCGACGCGCGGCAAGGTGTTGCATAGGCAAATGTCGATGTCAGGCAAGCAGGCAGTTGCTTCAAATATTTTACGTTAGAAAGTTAAAAATTTGCAAATATTTCAGTTAACGACTACTTAGTGTTGGTGAAATTTTGTAAAACGACATTTTAATATGTGCATAGTAAATGAATTAAAAACATGTCGAGGGTGTTGCGCCTGAGTGACAAACAGCTGCATGGCATGCAATGCGAAAGGAACAACAAATACGATTACATACTTGCATAAATATTTACAAATATACATAAAGTATGTATGTACACATAATTATGGCACGAGTTATACAAGTATAAAACATAAGAGTAAAGGTGTGAATGTATGTGTAGCCATTTAATCAAGGTGTGCTAAAGCATTGGACTAGTAGGAAAAATTTATTTAAAAACCCAGAACTCCATACTTTACTTGGGTCATTACAGGCATCTTCAATTCAGCACACTGTTTTGCTCGCTAAGTCATATCTCTCCTTTTTTTCGGAGAGTCTGACTGAAAACGGGCTCCGCGGAGCAGAAATTTCGGTTTGGTGACAAGAAAAACTCCCACGGTGCCAAACCTGTGAAAGACGATTTTTGATCGATGGTATTCATTGTGTTTTTGGCTTTAAATTCGGCCACAATCGTGACCATTGTGGTCATAGTCTAAAATCCATGAATTATTCTTCCGCAATTCCATTAGTTTTCGACGGATGTTCTCACGCAAACGCCTCAATATGGAAAAATATAACTCCATATTAACCATCTGTCCCTCCGGAACAAAATCATGATGCACCAAACCACGAATATTGAAAAAAAAAATCACATCACAGTAATTTTTGAGCGGCTTTGGTGTGATTTTATTGGCTTTTATTTATTTTCACTCCATTCCGCTGATTGTTGACTTGTTTACGTGTCAAACTCATAAATCTATGTCTCATCGGCAGTTATAATGCTCTGCATGAATTTGGGATCGGAATTCGCAGGATCAACCATATCAAAAGAGACCTATATACGGTACTATATATATACAATATTTTCATGTCTTCTACGATCTCTCGACCGTTCTTTAAAGGCTTTGCACCACTCGTAGGCTTGGGTTTTTGATAAAACTGATGCACAGTAAGCCTTTTCCAACATTCCCAACGATAGAAGTGGAAATACAAACAAATGCTTTGATCTATATTTTTATCATATTTGTCATAGTAATTAAGCATAGTTCTATCAACTTTCCAAAATACATTTTTTTTTAAAAATCATTTACCCGGGGAATTTAATTACAATTTCGGGGTGCTTTTTTGTCACAATATATGTATATCAAAGTATTTGAGAATGTTATTTGAAAATTTGAAGTGAGTATGAAGCGGCCAATAGTTTCGGAGATATGAAACTTTGTCCGAAATGACTAGACCGATCGACTTGAAATTCTCACACTCCCCTTTTAATTATATTATATTAATTTTTTTCGGAATGAAGGAATAAGAATAATAATTTAAAATTTTTAAGCCACTCTGAAGTGTGAATATATTCTACCAAAAACAAATTTTTTAAAACAACATTTTGTTGAAAATTAAAATTTTAACTAGTTCTGAAAATATTGCCAACACGAAATTTTACCAAAACGACTTTTTTAAATTTAAATATTTATTGGTATTTCTAATAAATATAAAAAAAAACTATCCTTTCCGCCAGACATCTTTTTGAAGGTCCTCTTAGAGAGGAGTATACAATTATTAATGTTTATTCAAATTTGGAAATGTTCAAATTTTTTATCAATTAAATAAAATGAATTTTCAATAAGAATTTATACCAAACACGTCTTTTCTCACTTTTAGGTAGATATAGTTACATAACCCTAAGAGAGTGTATAAATATCTCATTGCAGTGGTACAACTGCTTGCTATTCTACTTATTTTTCATTATGCCAATTTATACCAGTCGTTTGTTCGATTCACCACACTCGGAGTATAAGCAAATTGCACACAGTTATTTCAGTTATGTCAGTCGTTGTTCTAAACATACCCTCATTATTTAACGAATCGTTGAATTACAATATGAGGAAATATTTTTATAGCAAGTAAGCAATTCTTTGATAACCCTCCGTTAGGTTTTATACCAAACCGAGAGATTAAGTTCTAAGTAGTACAGTTTTTTTTTTTAATTTTTTTTCGAAACTAGCATCCAAACTTGAAATATTTGTCTGCGAATTTCTAAATTGAGTTAATTAAAAATAGTATTCCAACAGTGTATAGAATTTTTCGGTCAAGCTTACATGGCAAACGCTAGAAGGCATCAAAATAAGATCTTCGAAAAACTTTTAGATCACAATTAAGGTTAGGTGAAAATGTGATTTGATGAAATGATGATGATTATTTGAAAATATATCGAATATTTATAAAAATATTTATAGAAATTTTATAAAAAAATATATTTTTTTCAAAAGTACTTACTTAGTAACGCCTTTATGTTCATCATTTCATCAAATCACATTTTCACCTAACCTCTAAAAGTTTTATAGTCGACCCGGTATGAATCAATAGAATTTTAAAAAATTTTCTCTTCCCAGTAGATAGAAGATGTGATACGTTAGGGAGGACGATGTCGCAGAAGTTCACGCAAGTGAGGAAAGTTTTCTGACATTCACTTCGCAATAGCCAGAAACAATACTTTTACATTTGCCTCAAGCAGTTCATGACTTCCGGTCTTAGACTAAGAATCCTCTGGGTATTCAAAAAACCTTCGTTTGAAGGCGAGCTGAAGTGAAAAGATGGGTTATGCCTCCTCAAGGTTTTGCGCTGTGTTTGGGACTCCCCTCTTACAGTCAATCACACGATAGGAATACATACCATTGGGAAATTGTTCCGCTAATGTGCAGAATAATAATAGAGCAAATATTTTATTTGGCTTAAGTTTCGACTGCATTTAAATGCCTTAACTAAAAATTTTAATAAGAAATTCAGGAAAACTTAGTCGCTTAGATAAATATTCTATCTATGTTTTATATTATATTGTGTTGAGAAGTTCAGATCCTATTAATAAGACGAATGATTGTCCAAGGATCATACTAACGTTTCGTTGAAAGCTCATTGAGAAAGGTAAAGGATATACTATACAATATTCATCCAAGTACGGCTTTGGTACTTCTTACGGAAATGTTATATGGGTAGGTTTTACCCTCCGTCACATCACATATTTAAAAGCTCAAATTTTTTATTGATAAAAAGATAATTTCGAGTAAATCTCAATCGCTTAAAATTAACTGGACCTCCCACTTAATTGATTAAGTCAATAAATTTGTCCTTTCCTCTACTTTTATAATTGAGTCAATTAAGATTTTTTCACTTTAGTTTTCACGTTCTTTAAAGGATATGTTTCGTGCGCTTTGCTCAACTCATGGTCAACATAATCGGCCTACTGAGCGTACTATTCGCAATTTCAGACTCAGCATTCATTATTGGATAATATTCGACCGAATAGATCACATCCAGCACGCAGTAAAGAAAACATAGCAGACCTAGCTGAGAGTTTATTCAGCTTCGGACTGACGTACGTACCGACCTGGCGCATTTTACGTCGAGATCTTAAATTGAAAGCGTACAAACTTTGATGTGGTTTATGGGCCAGCGCAAACAGCGTTCATATTTCTTCAAAAATGATTCTAGCGAGAACGTAACCATCAATGGCGGCCGTTATCGCGCCAAGATAACCGACTAATTGATGTCTTAATTTGAGGCTCGTGATTTCTGCGAATTTCGACGGCACCACTTCTCACACATCGCATCAATTAATAGATTTGTTGAAAGAACACTTCGGTGAGCAGATAATTTCACATTTTGGGACATTCGATTGGCCACCAAGATCGTGTGATATCAGACCGTTACACTTTTTCCTGTGGGAAAATCTCGCTTCGATTCAGGCCTCGGAGAAAAACATCACGCTTGTCGTTCGCCAATTAGTAGTAGATATGCTCGAACGAGTCATCGAAAATTAAACTCAACGGATGAACAACGTGAGGCGTAACCGCGACAACATTTGAAAGACATACTTTTCAAAAAATAAATGCTCTTTCGATTGATAATAAACTATCGCTATTATATTTAAAGTTCCAGTGTTTTTTCTTTAAAATGAGTAGGGAACCGCGAAGTTGATCACCCTTTATAAATGATCTAAGTACATGACAAGCCGAGTCGATTTAGCCAATCCTATCTCTATGTTCCACTATCTGTATATACAAGAACTACTCCCTGTATATACGAGAACAAGTCCCTCAAACTGCTTGTTTGAAATCAAGTGTTAATACGGTAACATTTTTCATTTGAAGAGAAATCTTCCTAAAATTTGGCAAGAATTATTGTCCAAAGCAGCGAAGAAATCTTCGAAAAATTTCTCAGATCGTATCACAGTTGCCTAAAGCGACCATACATACAAGCAGATCGACAAAAATCATGGAATTTGTTAAATATTGAATGTGAAGGGCATTATTCCTCAATGTAAGTGTATTTTAACGTTTTTTTCCTTGTTAGAAATACAAGTTTTCTTCAACAGCATTTAGACTTACCCCTTTCGTAATAACAATCACGTTGACAACTCATAGCGCAGATGTTCAGCATTTTCACATGCACACATTCCTTCGATTTTCTGCTGGGTGTGCACATGCTTACCTCACAAGTGACTACGATAGCATTTTTATCTGATTTAAAACTTTGTATGGACATTCACTGTAGGAGTTTCAACTTTGTCTTTTAATTGCAATGCTTATCTAAAATTTGTTTACTTTAACGTTGAGGTTTTTATGAGAAGTGACAAATTCTTAATAAAGAAAAGTAAATTGGTTTCAAGCCAATAAAAAATAAAAACCACAAAATATAAAAAAAAAATTTAAATGCTTTAGAAAGTTAATTAAAAATTTGAAATTGGTTGCAAGCCATAAAATTGAGTTATTTAGCTGGGAGGCAGAAGGGAATTGGCAAAATAAGCTGAGGACATAGAAAGTCATAGATTTGCGTAGCCTATGCTAAGGCGCCCGAGCTTAAGCAGCATTTGGTAAACACATATTTGTATGTGTTGGTGAAAATATTGCTCTCTGAACTTGTTAATATTCGCATAGCTTGCTTTGTTTTATGTGCGTACTACTTTCCAGCTCATGAACTCTTCCACTAACCTAGTCCCCAATGGCATTTATGCTTCTAGCATCTAACTATGCTAATGCCATATATTCTAATAGTTTTAAGCACTAAAATGCATTGAGTTACTATAAAATGGTTTAATTGCGCAAAAACATTGCTGCTGCCACATACATATACACTAATAATTTTTACTAAAAATATGTGTGGCTGTGCATGTGGCTGTGTGCATGTGCCGAGATAGGTCTAAATAGTTTCGTTCACGCAACTGAATATCATTGACTACGCTTGAATGCAACTACTGAATGAAGATGTTAAAGTGCTTTTTCCCATTGCCGCTGCTGTGCCACTGTTGGTTGCTGTTGCAACTGGGTCTTGCCACCGATGTTGCATTCAAGGTAACCGCACTATTTAATCTTTCTTTTAAAACAAATATATGCACCCAATTACAAGCAAGAATATGCGAATATGCTGATATGAGTCTGTACAGTATGTGGACAAAAAATGAGGAAAATTCTCATCAATTTTAATTTAATATTCATCTTATAGGTTATTTGTGTTTCTCTCTCAAAAAAAACTGTTGGCTTAGAGCCATTGAACTAGAACAAGTGAAAGGTGAAAATATTCCTCTGACTTAGGAGCATATTATAAATATTTATAAATTTATAGATTCAAAATATTTTAGCCTCCACAGTTACTTTCTGCTAGCGTAAAAGAATATATCACGATTTTCCTTTTGATTTTTATCAATCAGTTTTAAGAATAGATATACGCTACAGTGGTCTGATCTGAACAATTTCATATGGATTTTATACTGTTGGTTTGAATAATAAGACATGCTAAATTTTATAAAGATATCTGGTGAAATAAGTTTTCCATATAAGAGCTGGGTTTGTATCGATCAGTTTGTAAAACTGCTTTATGTTATATACTTGTTAAAAACGGATCTGCTTGTGTTCATAAGAAAACACAAAGATCGTCTATGAAGATTCCCTTCAATAAGTGGGACACAACTTTCTCTCAAGGAACGCTCCAAGTACTTTGGTAGCCTAGGACAGCAAACTACTGTAGATGAAGGAGTAAGAAAGGCTGCGGCGGATCGTGCTTGGCAACTTTTACCCAGGGTGGGCAAAGAAAGTCCTAACATCGACTCGGACCACTATCTTGTTTCAACCAAGATACGCACCCGCCTCTGTGAAGCAAAAACCGCACATCAACAAACACAAGAATGATGCGATGTTGGAAGCTACAATCACAATATACAACCGAACGGTTTTCTACTCGACTTACATTGCTTCTCCTGAGAGCACCGAAATGCGTCGATGGATTGCTGACTGAGCTATTCAAACAGAAAGTGGAAGATCTCCACTATATCATATCACTTGGAGAAGGACCTGGCTTCGCTTGAATCTCCAATTGGAGCCACATTGCAAAAAGAAGAAACGATTGGTGTGCTATTGTTAACCACGTAAGAGGTTTCTACGCCAGTAAAGAAGAGGCAAATGCACGGCACAACCTGGGGGCTCCTTCCCTTTCTACTGCATGCTACAAAGTCACTCCAATATCAGTTATGCTCGACGGCGCAGTAGTATTGTAGACAGGCGTACGGAAATCCACCTACCGGATTGAAAGGCTCGCTAAAGCTGTGCAAAATGGCATCTTTAAGAACAACTCCATCGGCGGCTCTTGCACTGGTACTAAACCTGCCGCCTGTAGACCTCTTCGCTAAAAACTGAGTAGCAAAATCGGCGGGAAGACTACTGGCTGCAGGAGAATTTACATGTAGAACCTTTGGGCCTTCGGTGGGTAATAACGGTTTGGCAAACATCGACTACATAATCCCACTTTTCAAAGTAATACTAGAAAAAAATAGTTGGCGTAAAGGTATTTTAAGTGCGCGCAATTCTCTAAACATTTATATGGATGACTCGAAAATGGAGGATGGAATCAGTACTGGAATATATTGTCCAGAATTAGACACAAAGCAGCCTTTTAAGTTGCCAGGCCACCTCAAGCTGAGGTCTTTGCTAATGCAAAAGCCCCGAAGCTGGCATCTAATGCTCCTGTAGACAATTGCAGAATCAATATCTACGTAGGCAGCCAAACAACAATCAAAGTAGAAATCTCATATCGAATATCGGTTGAAAATGGTGTAAGACTAACGCGCGAAAACAAAATCAACATTGCAAATCTGGATCTGGACAGAAGCATGGAAATTCCTATTGGCAATCGATAGAAGAGACTGTAGGAATATGATGGGATTACTAACTGGTCACTGACAGATGGAGAAGACTGCAAGAAAGCTAAGATTGATCATCCCGTTTCATCAGCTTTTTGGTGGAGGAATCATCTCAACACTTGTTTCTCGAATGTCCTGCCTTTATCACAACAAGACAAAAACTTTCCCCATCATACTTTTACACAGCTATGTGATTTAGTGGCTGTAGGCACCTAAGCAAATTTTTGATCGACTCAGGGGGATAAACCGACAGCTGATATACAATATGTTCATCTGGTTTCTCAAAGGACTGCTGGTAAGTCATTTCACTTGAGCTAACCTTTAGAGTTTTTTTCGCATTAATGCTTTGTTGCAACCGTAGTAAATTTTTATGTTTTTATTACAGTCATCCCATAAGTTATATGTATAAGCTCTAAACTCTTTGACGGAACTAAATTTGTTTCCACCCATGGATTGTCAACTCGACACCATTCCTCGATATTACTTCAAGAATGCAGAACACAACAACAACATGCAGTGCTTCCAATTACTCGCCAACTGCCTGCCTATGTGTGAAAAAACACATTAATTCTACATGTACATATGTTTGTATGTGTACGATATGCACATCTGCACATCCGCTCTATGCCAAGAGGTTAAGCCGGCGAATGAATGTGACTTAATGATGCAACGATTGCTCTGAGCTGCAGCTACAATTGTTGCTGTTGAGCATGAGCTTAGCTTCTAAGGTACTTGTGGGCTTATAGTGCAAAATCACATATGCGTATTATTAAGGTTGTTAGCAACTGTGCATGTGTGTGTGTGCGTGAGTGTGTTGCAGTATGCACAGGCAACCGCTCACATGCAAATGTTTAGTTGTGGCAAGTATGTGCAACAAATGTGCGTCAAGTGCATATTTTAATAGCGCACAGATGCAAATATGCCACAACAACAAACAAACCATTACAACAACACTGAAAACCGCAAAAGAAAGCAAGTAGCATGCGTTGGTGTTGTTGCAATTGTTGTTTTTGATTTTGATTTTGATGTTGTTTTTGTTGGTTTAGTTGTTGTTTTTGGTTTTTATTGTTGTTGTTTTCCTTTATTGTGGTTGTTGTTCGTTGTTGTTGTTGCACGCAAGAAGACTGCAGCAAGATTTTCCACACAACTGCACACAAAGAAGGGGAAAGGTCACGCACATATTTACACACGTGTGTGTGTGTGTCGGAACTTGCAAGCTCATAACTCCCCAGTGATTTGCTGCACAAAACCATGACTTGTATGCGCTGAAGAAGTGGTAGTATGAAATTTTCGAAAAAAAATAATTTTAAATATTTTATGCGCAAAGTCGATATGGTCATAGTCACTCACGTAGCGCTCGGCAACATTGCTTGCTTCAAGCAAGCACTTAGCAATAAGCATGTGGTGTAGTTGTAGTTGGTGTGCTTAGAAAAAGCTGCATAAATTCCGGTGCAACAACTACAACTAAAACGTAGTTGCATAGCATAACATTTGTAGTACATGCATGCGGTGACACTTTGGCTGTTCCTCGAAGCGAGGCGGTGGCGACTACACCTTCATCATTGCCGCTTTGATACTTTCGCCAATGGCTTTGGCAATAAGATTTGAGAAAACACAATACAAAAATAGTAACAACAAGAAGAAAAATAGCAACAACAAGAACAAAAAATTGCAACAAAAACATACTGTAGTAATAACAAAAGTATCGAAAAATGATGAAAACAACCACAACAACAAAAACAAAAATGCAACAACAACAGCAACAAAAACCAAACATTTCAGCAATATGAGCGAGTTAAAGCGACAGTAACAGGAAGTAGTAACAAAAATCACAACAACAACAACAACCACAAATAGGAAATCAAAAAAGTTACAACAACAAATTTGTTATAAGAGTGTGTTACAGCGACAGCAACAAAAACAATAGCAACAACAACAAAACGAAAATGTTACAACAACAACTACAAACCACAAACATTTCAACAATATGAGCGATTTTAAGCGACAGCAATAAAAGTTAGTAACGAAAACAAAAACAACAACAAATAGGAAAACCAAAAAAGTTACAACAACAACTACAAACCACAAACATTTCAGCAATATGAGCGAGTTTAAGTGACAGCAACAAAAAGTCCTAACAAAAATCACAACAACAATAAAACCCAAAAATAGCAACAACAAGAGCAAGTTACAACGAAAAGAAACAAAAATTAATGGAAACAACAACAACAAAAGTGCAAAAAATTAGTAACAAGAGCAAGATAAAGCAACTGTAACAAAAAGTAGTTAAGACAACAACAACAACAACGACAACAAAGCAAAAAAAAAATAACAACAACAAGGGCAAGTTATAGTAACAGCAACAAAAAAATAGTGACAACAACAAAATGTCAGCAAACTCAACAACAACAGTACTTTGTTAGTACCTATCAACAATAAAAATAAATTAAAAAAAAAACACAAGTTGCATTTCCAACATGCCATGCCACCAATGTTCTTGTTTGCTGCTGTTGTTGTTGTGAAATCTTTACAACCTTTTCTGGCTTAACTTAAAGTGCGTTTTAATGCGTAAATGCGGTTTTGGTTATCGTCGTTATGGCATTAAGCATACATACAAATGTAGGGAGCAGTACATGGTGGCAAGCACGTATAAAATACACATAAAATGGTAACACATTTTACCGTTATAGTGAAATTATTATACAACAACTATAACGTTCGGTGTACGATATAAAAAGTGCCATATATTTGGTAATAAAGCTTCATATTTGGTATAAACAAGTGACAAGGGTTGCCATCTTATTATAATTTAAATATTAGACTAAGTATATTTTTAAAATATTTACCGCCGCACAGAAAGAAACGGATACTTTTCTTGATTTTGATTGGCCAGTTTGTATGAAAATGATGAACTATCCAAGTAGTAATCTGGTCAGAATAATATGTTGGGAATTTGTAGCGTAGCCTTGGGTAATAATCTCTGTTAAATTTAGTGCAGATATTTTGTCAAATTAAAACGTTTTTCATAAAATGACTTGACTTTTATCGATCAGTTTTTATGACAGCTATAGTGGTCCAATTAAGGGATCGGACCGGAGTCTTCCGAATGGATTTTATCACACTCTGAGAGTATTCGACGCAGTACCCGCCGGTGGAAGCAGAGAAAGAGGAAAACTTCCACTCAGTTGGAAATACCAGGATCTGGCTCCACTTAAAATCTCCAATTGGCGGTAAACAGCGAAAAGAAAGAACGATTCGTGCGCTGCTGTAAACTCGGCTATAACCGCGTAACCAGTGGCAGGCGCCAATAAAGAAGAATATAGTCGGTTTCGACAAATAATGAGCTTATTTGGAAGAAAAGTACTTGAGCAAAATTGCAGATCGATATTTCAAAATCAAAGAGGCTGGTTCGCGTATATACAGACAGATGGACAGATGAACTGACAAACGGACGGACACGGCTAAGGCGACTCAGCTTACTAAACTATATTATATATTTGGTATATAGCTATACTTTATAGCATTTCCGACGCTTTGTTCTTGGTGTTATAAACCACTTGCGCAGTCAGAAGATTTTTTCAGTCCAAGGCAAAGAGTAAGAAATTCATCACACTCTTCGGAGTCAGGAAAGTTTTCTGCTCACTAAGTATAGTTTTAAGAGTACCAACCGGCTTCTCTCCAATTCAAAATGTTAGTGGATACCAGTTGTAAAAGTAGCGGAAGGTAAGGTAATCTCATTCCAATGTCATTCCATTGGCTCTTCTACCAAGGGATAGCATTACCAAAAGAGTAGCATTACCAAAAGAGTAAGCTTCATTTAGAAGCTCAAGGTTGCCCCTGGAAGCAGGGCTGAATGGTATGATTCTGCTCTGAAGCTACTGCTTAGGGATAGCACAATAAAGTGGTACACCGACGGCACGAAAACGTCAGAGGGAATTGGTGCAGGAGTCGTAGGACCGTACACCAAATTCTCCATACTTATGGAAAGCTTTCCGAGCACATTTCAAGCAGAGGTCTTTGTTGGACAACTCAAATATCGCAACGAACATATAGTTATACTCATCGACAGTCAAGTGTCACTTAAGACGATCTCTGAATACTAGATCAACGAGGTTACATACTGGTGTAGGATCGCTATTGGTGCAGTCATTAGATCGTAACCAGGTGTACCTTATCCGGGTGCCCCGTCACAAAGTTATAGCCGGGAATGAACTGGCTGATGAGTTCGCCCGATCCGTAGCATTCACCAACATTGTTGGACCTGAACCTTTTATTGTAGTTGGCCCCCATATCAGCAAGAAGCTGCTCCGCAAGGACGAAGAAGTTTGCACAGAGATGCAACAACATCAAGGAATGAACCATGCCAAGTACCTAATGGATGGTTACAACCTAAGCAGGTTCAAATACGTATTCAATGTCCCAAGGGACAAACTTCAGAACATCTACTAATTGACTGCTCAGGAGGATGTAGACGGAGGATAAAGGTTCTTGGATCCATGTTCATCACATCTCTTCTTCTTCTTGATTGGCGTAGACACCGCTTACGCGATTATAGCCGAGTTAACAACAGCGCGCCAGTCGTTTCTTCTTTTCGCTACGTGGCGCCAATTAGATTTTCCAAGTGAAGCCAGGTCCTTCTCCACTTGGTCCTTCCAACGGAGCGGAGGTCTTCCTCTTCCTCTGCTTCCGCCGGCGGGTACTGCGTCGAATACTTTCAGAGCTGGAGTGTTTTCGTCCATCCGGACAACATGACCTAGCCAGCGTAGCCGCTGTCTTTTAATTCGCTGAACTATGTCAATGCCGCCATATATCTCGTACAGCTCATCGTTCCATCGGAAGCGATATTCACCGTGGCCAACGCGCAAAGGATTTTTAATACTTTTAATTCGCTGAACTATGTCAATGCCGCCATATATCTCGTACAGCTCATCGTTCCATCGGAAGCGATATTCACCGTGGCCAACGCGCAAAGGACCATAAATCTTTCGCAGAACTTTTCCCTCGAAAACTCGCAACGTCGACTCATCTGTTGTTGACATCGTCCAAGCCTCTGCACCATATAGCAGGACAGGAATTATGAGTGACTTATAGAGTTTGGTTTTTGTTTGTCGAGAGAGGACTTTGCTTCTCAATTGCCTACTCAGTCCGTAGTAGCACCTGTTGGCAAGAGTTGTCCTGCGTTGGATGTCTAGGCTGACATTGTTGGTGGTGTTTACGCTGGTTTCAAGATAGACGAAATTATCTACAACTTCAAAGCTATGACTGTCAACAGTGACGTGAGTGCCAAGTCGCGAGTGCGACGACTGTTTGTTTGATGACAAGAGATATTTCGTCTTGCCCTCGTTCACTGCCAGACCCATTGTGTTGCTTCCTTGTCCAGTCTGGAGAAAGCAGAACTAACGGCGCGGGTGTTGAGGCCAATGATATCAATATCATCGGCATACGCCAGCAGCTGTACACTCTTATAGAAGATGGTACCTTCTCTATTTAGTTCTGCAGCTCGAACTATTTTCTCCAGAAGCAGGTTGAAAAAGTCGCACGATAAGGAATCGCCTTGTCTGAAACCTCGTTTGGTAYCGAACGGCTCGGAGAGGTCCTTCCCGATTCGCGTCAATTTATTTCTTATCCCAAATTTTGTGATAGTTTTGATATGATCCGATAAAAAGAGGGCTTTAATCATAAGCTTTTTTAAGCGACCTCCTCAAAGGCTTTACGAGAAATTACTTTTCCCATATTTTAAAATGTGATTTAAGTGGAAATCGAACCATTGATCACATACAGTTTAAGATGTCTTTATCGACGTACAAACTTTTAATTTCTCCTTTTTAGTTATCTGAATTTTCTACGCTAACTTTAACCAGTTCCTTCAGCTGATAAGTGATGATCTGACTTCTGGTGTCTGGATGTTTCCATCCTACTTTTCTAAATAAAACTCTGACAGAGTTCCTCTCCGAGGAAGTAACCTAGTAGTTTTCCTGCGTTTTGCACTAGGCCAAAAAGATCTCACAGCCGCAGAGAAGCTAGTGGATGTCCAGCGCCTTCTAAGCTCAAGCGAAGTCGATAGTTTCAGCGCTAGAGAGTAAGCGAATAACGAGGACCCAACACATTCTCAATCCGTTATAAACGAGATAAGAGTACTCTCTTTTGCTAGTTCATCGGTTTTACAGTTTCCACCATAATTCACTGTGACCAAGCACCCAAACGAGTCTGATAATGAAGTAACGTGATGTTATCTATAGTGAGGTCAGACAGTATATGTAGTAAAAAAACTCTGGTTAGTTATCATATACAATAATCTAATTTGTACTAGTCAAAATCCAGCCAAATTTCTATATTTGAGTTCCCGCGCTAGTTGCTTTAGCTTGAACACAACATCTTGTTCACAAAGTAATTTTAAAATCCACTTCAAGATTTGACAACATTATTTCACACGCCAGCACTTTAATTATACACGCACGTGTGTCCTAACCATTTCTATTAAGACGACAGTGTTAAAAGCATAACTTTTTACTTGAAAACTTGTCGCCACTAACACGTTTTTTATGTTTAGTTAGTTATTGAATAAGCTAAAGCAATAAATCATTGTTATTTGTTTGCAATTCATTAATCACTCCTCCAAACTGTCAGTCATTTGTCAGCTGACATGTCAACACCAATTTAATATGAGCGAATACTCAAATACAGTTTCAACTTTAAAACCTTGTGGCAGCTACAAATTATAAGTATACATACATATATGAACAGTTAGGGGTTATGTGGAACAATAAGGACAAAGAAAAATTGAGTAGAAAGAGAGAGTAATTACTAGTGCATGAATTTGCAGTAATACTGAAGTATATTTACATAACCGTTACTAGTGGTTTTCAAAAGGTTTAGGATATATGATAGTGGTATAGTTTTTGACTGTGAGAAATGAGTGAATTTGGAACGATGCTTCAAAGAAGCAGATGATTTTGTGTGAAGATTTTAAGGTTCTTTTCTATGTTGAAAGCTACTTGACAGCTTCAAAGTCTTTATTGAAATTCCATAGTTATCAGTAGTGTTATTTTTGGTGCTCTCTAGGAATCGCTTGCGATGATTTAAGATGATGGAGTTTTTTCGGGGATATACTTGTACTGTACAGAGTTGGGCATAAGACATACTTTCAACTTGCAGTACTGAGGTCTTCGCTATTGGGAAAGCCGGGTAACTGGCCTCCAATACACCTGTAGGCAATTCCAGAGTCAACATCTGCGTGGACAGCCAAGCAGCAAGCAAGTCATTAACTTCGTATCGCATATCGGCCAGAAGTGCCTTGGGAAGCAGGGCAGCAGAGGAAAGTGTTGACAGAAGTAAGGAACTTCACTTCTACTGGGTGACAAGCCACACAGGCATCGAGAGCAATGAAAAAGTGCACGAAATTGCCAAGAATGGTGTGCGGCTAACACCCGAAAACGTGTTCAACATTGGGAAACTCACGCACTTTCTATACCTACATGCGTGCAAAACTGCAAAAGTCAAGTGCGAAACGTTAGATCCGAAATACAAAAAATCTTATTGGCACTCGAAAAAAGACACTGTGGGAGTCTGTTGGCAACGCACGTTCCCAGAATGGGGCTGACAGATCGAGAAGACTGCAGAAAATATCTAGAACCTCAGGCAAACAATGGGTTTTGTGCACTTGTTCCGCATTGGTAAGACTACGCTGTAGGCATCTGGGGTATCCGCGGTAGGATGCAGTGGAAGAGGCCACGGACTCTGTTGAAATTCATGTCAAGTGCAGACATCTTAAAGGATGACTACTCCTCATGGACATAGTAAATGAACTATATTTGAATTATATACCTACCACAGTTCCTGCTACTCCGTGTTTTTTGGTCCTATGATATGGCTTTAGCTACCATTTTCTTTGCACCTAGCTACTTATACGAGTATCTATATTCACTTCCCAGAACGAAAGTAACCATGAAGAATCTCAGATTGTAAAATACTGCATTCTGACAGAGCTAAAAGGCTATGTACTTCGCAGACGAGTTGGTTGAGGCAAAAATAATACTGTGATTGCTGGGAATGATCCAAAGGGAGCTCAATACATAGTTTTATTAAATAACTCAGAACGAATTCAATTCTTATGGGTGATCCATTTCGAGCTTCTCTACTTTTTCAAAGACAAACCACAGAATCTTTAAATTTAATGGGGAATGTTTACTATCATACGCGTGATCTGGCTCAAAACGAGAAATTATCTGCTCATCATCGTGAAGCAGGCAGCTTAAAGCATGACTAATACGCCTGGTTTCGTAATGGAACTCCATCTGGCATAAAAAGGATAAGAACTGGTCTAGGCGTGCCTCATTAGCCTACCAGACTCACCTAATTTAACCCATCTTTATCACAAAAGCGTCATGGAACTCATGAAATATATCGGGTAACAAATCTTAAATATATGTATATCTACAGAAAGCAAAGATTAAAAAAAGGTTTAGCTCAAATCCTTTAAGGGATACTAAAAACTTTCCGTTTTTCCTTGACTCTAAACTCTAAACTCGTCGGACTGTCAACGCAGCATCATTTGTAAAACCAACTGGAATAGGTACTGACCAATTGGTGTATATATTTGTACTGTAAATATGTATACATATATAGACAAATTTTCAAAAGGTCATAATTAAGAGTTATCCAAAGAAACGACATCAAGTCTACCTTTGCATTATTGCAAAATCCTCTTGGAAATCTACGTGGAAGGTATTTCGTTTAACGCAAACTTCCTGAAACGTTCGTTTATATGTGCACCCACTTCTACATCTGTATATGGGCATATGTACATATGTAATCCACTTGCATACTGATATTTCTTTGTGTAACTATCCGCAGCATTGTCAAATGACAAAACTGTAAACATACTCCATTTGCGCCCAAACCAACATGGCAAAGGCTATAAAACGTGCTCGGAACGCTTAATTGCTCTTGCTTGCTTGACATTGTTTTTGTTTAGAATCGAAAAGGGTATTTAGTGTTTTGCATGTAGTTGGAAGTGTACCTTCATTTATGTAACTCGATTTTTGGCTGAAATGTTGTGGGTGTAAATATTTTAAAATGACAAATATACAAGGGTTATGGGTGCGAAAACTCTCTACCTACATATATAACAATATAATATTTGGAGCCAGCAGTTGCTACCTTTAAGTGATTTACGGAAAATCAGGTGTTTATGTAGCCACTCATACACATCAAATACAAATTTAATATTATTACACATATGTATTTGTAAATGCTTGGGTGAGCGCTTATTTTAGGCCAAAATTACCCAACTCTTGCAGTCTTTGAAAATTTGAAAAGAAAAAGAAAAATTTTAGAGATTTATTTCTCCATATAGTTATCTTCTAGCTCAAGAGGGCACAATATACCCTAGGTCGCAGTGCATTACCTCATTAGTAATCTATCTACCTTCTAGCTCGCTAACATTCATTCGCTCAATACTGACAAGAGTGTCTGACATCTTTATTAGTAGCACTAAGCTACGTTCTTATCCGACTTGTTTGAAGATCTGATCTTAGCGAAATCGGCGGAAACTGCAAAGCCATAAACTTGCTAGAAAGAACATTCTCACATCAATTTCACCGACTTGGGAACGAGTTGATAGTCTGATGTACTCTTATGCTTCAGCAGTCTAAAGTCCTCTCGTGAGCTTGGCAAGCGCTGGCCAACCAACGATAAAATGTGTAGCTGAGAGATGTTTCTGGGACAGAGTGAGTAACGTTCTCATTGCAATGTTCTGACTGAACACTGTCCAATAGCTTCACATGCATTTTGGCTACATATCTCCTCGGATGCAAACTACTAAAAACTTAAGTCAGCAGAAGAGATGGAATCATACAAGCATTTTATTTTTCAACTGTCGAGCTTTTCCAGTTTGAGTTTGGTAGATTTAACTTTGATGAAGCTGGCGAAGTGGTCGTGATTGATACTAGCCGCCTTAGCAAATATTTTTGGTTAGCTGAAAGCGCTAAGATAAGCTTTAAGGGTCTGGCTATCCATATTCAAGGGCTTTGGTAACGACAAAAAGCCCAACTTTCACAGCTGTCCAAGTAGAATTCTGGGTTTCCTTTGAAGTAAGAATCAGCCCTACGACCTATTCTAACTTTCTTGCTCGATAGATTTAACTCTGCGATGTACCTTACTCTTTAAACCATCTGAAGGTTTTGAAATTAGGTAACCATGGCGACAGCCTCTTATTCGACTCAAATTTCTGTTCAGCGATTGACATTTTCAAGTTTTTGTACAAAAGCAGTCGCACAAACGGAACTAGGAGCTGGTGTGTTGATATGTTGTAGGAGCTTTCTTTCCTAAATAAGAGCGGTTTTTTGCAACTCGGCGTGCAAACGGCGCAATAAATCGACATAATATAGGCTAATGAAACTTGTGGAACTATGTGGAACTCAATGAGATTATGCCGCTGGGTGTGGGATGGAAAAAAACCTCCCCAAACTTTATCATTTCCGTCCGATTACATGGCGTAGAAGCATGCACGACAACAAATCAGATTGTGGGAGTCATAGGACCATTCGAGAGAACTATGCTCTGCAAAGTCGTTGGAGCCGTCTGTGTGAGCGATGTATAGCGAAAAGATGGAACAACGAACTCTATAAGCCCTACGGCGTTCCGGATATATCTAAGACCATAAAAATCCAACTAATGCACTAGTTAGGCTATGTCGTTCGTTTCTAACATGATGCTTTAGCAAAAAGCTTCTATATGAGACCTACGGGTGGACAAGGGAAGCAAGATCGCTCACGCATCCAGTGGACGGACTGAGAATGTACAACTAGCATGACCTCGCAAAAGATAGCGGCAGACCAACTGGCGAAGTCTTGTGTTCTCGGCCTAGCCCGACTACGGTTATAGTGCCAAAGAAGAAAAGATGTCCACCACCTGTCATAACGGTAATAGTTGAAGCTTACTTTGAATCTGGTAAGTCAGAGCTGCTACAACATTTACAATGTAAATATGCAAGGAGTATGTGACTTTTGGAGATAGTCTCCAGTTTCTTTTGATGACATTTTGCAAATAAAAACATATAATCAAACCTATACTAAAAATAGTTCGCAATACCCCTATCATATCCATATGATGTAGCATTCTACATTCTTGTTCCCACCCTCTTCGTTCTCTCTTCACAGCGTCGTAAAAGAAAGCGGATTCAGCGAGCTTATAGTCTCCAACTAAAATATATTTTACTGCCTTCTGGTGGCTTGGCCGCTTTCTTCGCTGACATAAAGGTCGTTAAATAAGTACACACAAACAAATCGGCATTAAACCTGCGCCATTGTTATGTGGTTATTTGTATAATGACTGCAAACAACCCTTTTCTATTACACACGTAATTTATTTAACGACAGTGGGCACCTAGGCCTGAGCCCCACTACACATAATGGTGTTATTACAAATATGGCCAACACTTATTACGCGTATTACTATAATATATTTTAAACCACTACAACAGCCACTATGTCTATATGTATTATGTAGGGTTAGTATGCTTGTATATTTGTTCTTGTTGTGGTAAGCTATTTGATTGTCGCAAAAATTGTGTTTTCATTTGCGCTAAGCGGCAATTGCAGCTGTCACCCAACTGAAATTCGAAGTTGCAAATGAAAACCTTGAAACAACAGCAACAAAAACATGGCAAACGCAAGGTAATGAAAAAGTAAAATGGCAGCCAGGATGCGAGGACATAATAAATCATTTTACTTCACCTTCCTGCTGTTAGCCGTGTCGCGGCTGAGCCTGGTCGACCGGCTGATTGTTCAACCGACCATGCGGTCACTGCGGAAAATTTTCACAAACAAACATTTCCGGAAAAATTACATAATAATATATGTGTTGTTGTTGTCTTTTTTTGGGGGGATTTTGAGTTGCGTATGTAGGCCTGATGTAGAAAAAGTGTTTGGTAAAACAAATGACTGCAAATGGTAGGTGGAGCAGTGCAAAGACTTTGGAATTTATAAAGAAGATAATTCATTTCATTCTATTGCATCGAAGCAATAGCCATCAGAGATGCATTTCTTATAGCATAAATGGAAATAAAAAATCTGTGTCTTGATTTGGATCAATAAGTTTGTATAAAAGTACGGTTGTAATGGTCTAATATCAGTGCTTCCGCAAATGAGCTTCTTGAAGAAAAATATATGTGTGAAAATTTTCAGTTAGATATCTCAAAAATTGCGGGACTAGTTGGCGTATACCTACAGGATTTGTCCACAAAAATAATAGGACTGATTTCCTACCGCCTGGACAAACCGTCAACGCCAAAATTTACGTGGAAATCCTAAAGAGACTCAAACGCAAGATCGATCGGGCACGACAAGACATTGCAGCTGATTGGAAGTTCGTGATGATAACGCTCCAGCTCACACTGTCTTTCTTGTGAAAAGCTACTTAACCAAGCCCGGCATCAAAACACTTACGCAGCCGCCCTATAATTCAGATGTGGCCGCTGGATTTTTTTTTCGTTAACTGAAAAGACTGATGAAAGGGGATTCAAGCAGCATGCACTTCGGCTCTCAAGGCTATTCCAGAAAACACCTTCGGTTACGCCTTCAATGCAGGGAAATCGCGCTGGCAGCACTGCATCGACGCAGAAGGAATCTAATTCGAAAATTTTTAAAGAATTATAACGATTGGTTCAATAATTTTTTTAAATCGATTCAGTCCTATTGGTTTCCGGACAAACCCTGTATATAGAGAGACAGATGGACTTGGCCATACCGACTCCGTTTGTGACGCTAATCATTTATTTCTTGAGGCATGTGATTTTAAATGAGGCAATATTTCTTTTCGGCAAAAGTCTCTTTGACAGTTGTTACTTGATATACATACATACTAAGTTTGGTTAGTTATTGAAGATGTATTGACTGATGATGTATTGACTAACTCAGGAATAACCTATACAAATCATGAAAATTTATTACAAAATTATGGCTTCGCGCGCTGCTTCTAATACTTGATCGATAAAATCGTCCGGCAGAGTCAGTAATTCGAGCAACCATTCTTCAAAGAAGACACAAGAGTCAATCCTGCATCCGCGCCAATTGGAGTTGTCTATCTACTTTATCTTGGAAGAGAATATCTGGGCTTCTCGGCTGAGAACCTAATAACCAATATTGTTGATTTACTGTCATCTCCAACTGACTAATACTTTTTTTTATGCCAGAAATAGTCTCGGGATATTGATATGAACTCCGTTCATACAGTCGTTGCTTATCCGAAAACGTTAGTCGTCACTACCACGTGAAGGGCCAAAAGATCTTGCGAAGAACTGTTTTTTCGAACAATTCAAGTGCCATATCTTTACCTTTTGACATCGTCCATGCGTCCTTCGTAAGCATGGATACTACGAGCGACTTGCAGAGTATTAATTTTGTCTGTAGGAAGAGGACTCCACATTTATATTGTCTACTGAGCCCGAAATAACAAAAGAAAATATAATGAAAGACTATAAAATTGCTTCGAACATGAAACTCCTTATGTACCATATATTTCTTTGTAAAACACCATGTTTTCTCTAGGTTTTTTTTAACCATTATTCACTTCAGGGATGGCTATTTTTAAGTTGTTTGAGACGGGAGATCTACTAATATAGCAATCACAAGAAAGGGAAATGGAAATCCAAATTGTCAAATCGTAGAGGCCGTCTGTTGGTTAATTAAAAATTTTGTACTTGCAACTCAACCATGGATAAGCTCCTGGTTGAGGCTCACTTGGCAGCACATGATCCAATGATGGGTTCCGTGTGAGTTCTTAGTCAAGCGTTCAACTCTCAACACCTGACTACTGGGATGATCAAGGTTAATGCTAAAACAGAGATTTTGGTTTCGTCCCTAAATATCCCTTATTGTTTTTATTGAAGAAATTAAAGCGAGTTCTCATAAATAAATGATACAGTTGGTGAATGTTTTTAGGTTAGGTTAGGTAAAATGAAAAAGTCAGTGATATTACTTTGACATATGTATTAGTACCTAGAACTCTTATAAAATGGATAATAAAAATCCGCATAAATAGACTAAGGCGAACGCAAATTGTTTGAGACGGGTCAGGCCAGCTTCGGCTATATTTCAAAGGTATGGTTGCCGAGATGTTTCACTCTCAGTCTTACAAAACGTCGACAATGGCTCATTGGCTATGTAGTTTCCCGCCGTTATGAACAATCATCTAAACGAGTCGGATAATAAAATTGCTTGATACTATATCCAATGAGGTTAAACATGTCATGACTAACTCAACGCTAGTATTGCCGCTCTGCTGTCAGAGAAATCTAATTGATAGTGTAGCGACAACTTGATGAATGGAGGAAAAGCTCATTGATAAAATACCAGATTGGTGGTAGGTTTCAGCTCAGACTAACATATTATCATTGTAGACTGGTAAAATATTATTACATAGTTGTACTGCTCTTCAAGACTCTAGCAGAGGAAAACAAATTTTGAATTTGTTCTACTGTTCCTTTAATACGAAACTTCCTTGAATGGGTTCACAGAAAACTTTCGAGCTTTATTTTTCATCATATGGTGTAATATTTGACTTCGTAATGCCACATTTATATTTATTAATTTTCCATCATATTTTTTGTTTATTTAGAACAACCCGCTCCATGCAAACCGAACATCCCCCACATACTCTCGACCACAATCATAAATTATTGCTCAGTCCAAACAAGCGCTCTCGGAAAGAGTATTCGGTTTTGTGAGCTGAGCAAACAAGTAAATATTATTCGAAATAATCAAGCAGCTTCAATATTGGCACCACTTGAAAATCGCCACAATTTAATCGCTGCGCAAATATTTCCGAAAACATTCAAAAGCGAAGAGCAAACAAAACGGCAAATTAAATACTTAGCAACAAGGAAAATACAGAGTAGCACGATTGCGAGCAGCGGTTATGAGAGAGTGCGAATGAAGCAATGGCATGTCCGTAGCCATTCAACTTGCTCCTTGGCATAAGTGGTCTCGACCGCTACAAGAAAAACAGAACAACAACAAGAACTGTCAAACAAATTAAACAATTCAATTTCGTTGCGTTGCTTACTTCCTCGAACAAAATGTAACTATATTTTTATACAGGAGGAAGAAAAATGATGGAAAGAGAACCTAGAGAAAAAGAAGAAGATAACAGTTGCTTTATAGCAGGGAGTTGTGAAGTTGAGGAGCATAAGTTTTATAAAATGAATGCAAACACAAATTTTATAAAATAAATAATATTTTGCTGTACTTGATTCCTCAAACTTTGGAGAGTTGCGAATCGAATAAACAATATGTCTGAAATGAAATTGGCTCAGACCGACAAAAAATTATAATGTCCGGAATTTTAATAAATATCTTTTTATTATCGACATCAAAACAGGCTTCTGAGTTTATACAAGCATGCCAGCATTTAATCGCATTTCTATAAATAGCTATAAGCCGCATCAATGCTTTCAGTACCTTGAGTCACCTCACACCTTCAGTGACTTCAATACCTTCAATGCTTTCAATGCCTTCAATACCTTCAATGCCTTCAGTATCTTCAATAAATTCAATGCCGTCAGTATGTTTAGGGCCTTCAGTACATTTAGCCAATTTTAAATTTTTCTGTTTCGGTTCATTTTTGGCGCGCCATTCGACAGATTGCTAAGCAGTTGCGACATCTTTTCATAAACCGTTAATCCTAGCCAGAAATTATTTGTTTGATGAATGTAGGGTCCACAGATATCTTGTCAAGCATCTCTTTTGGTAGGAATCTAGCATTCATACCCTAAACATACTCAAAACATACGCAAAACACTAACCAAAACCATAAGAGATAAAGAGATGCTCTGCTGTCTTTCCGATACCAACATGGAGATTTTCAAGTACTGTTTCTTAACTGTTTTGATGCTATCGTCATTATAGTAAGGGGTAGATAGAGGACTCGCATGAAGAAAGTTTGCAATAATTTCACGACCTTTAATGAATGATTTGTGAAGCTGAAATATGTTTGTGATAAAGTGAATTTCTAAAACACTTCTAGTATAAAATTCCAAGAAAACTATTTAAACTGTTTGGTCCAAGGTAAAAGTCGCCAGACAAAGTTAGTTTCAAGAAGATCGATTGTAATTTTCACTCACTGCTCGGAACTAGTTCGGAAATGCTAAACTTAATTGAGCCGTTTGGAAAAAAAAATTATGCAATTAGTTGCGGGATTATATCAGAACCACTGTTGCGATTTAAGATTGAAAAAAGCTGAGCCTTAGTCTCCTCAATCTTCGGAACTAAAATTTTTCTGGTTTGAGTTGTATCGCGGATGCATTTTTATTGCTCAGAAAGAACGTATTGCTCTAGTTACAAGAGTTCTGATTAGCGAACTGAAAGGTTTGGAATTATAGTTGCCGAAATTGTTTGGAAGATGCTGTGATCGGATTTCTTTGTCCCACTTTTATACAGCTAAGAAGAAAGAAACTTATCTCTAACTCTTTTATACCTGCAGAGCAATTACGTGGTATTGAGATTAGCCTCTTTGACAGGCTTAGACTGAGTTTAGCATAATTTGTTGAAATATGATGGTTTGTTTAGGTTTCGGTAGCAGTTTCTTACCTAAAGTTGATTTCAATATTAACCCGACATAACCTAATATAGACAATTTTCTCACAGCAACGTTCTGTTGTATTAGTCCTAAATCCTGTGTATTTAATGGACTTCCCTGCAGGGCAGGTTTTTAAAACAGAAATAAAAAACAACAGGCAAACTGTGCTCATAAATGAAAGTGAACGATGAGTAATGGAAATAAGGAAAATGAAAATAAGCTACAAGCTGTGGGCGAAAAGAATTATCGCAGTTGGCGTAGAAGTAATTACGAAGAAATTGAGGATTAATTATTACGCAATAATGATTTTAAAACCATTCAAATTATGACCTTTGTTGTTGCATTTAAATTTATTATTAATAGCTAAGGGGGATTCATTTGTGAATTGTTAAGATATTATATTAATTATAAAGATGATAGATTTCACAAGTTTTTTTTTAGACACAGACGAAAATCAACATGACCGCTTTATTTAACGTAAGATTCATCATGAGTTAAGTTAGGTTAGAATAAATCTTCGCTTCCAATTGTGATTTGGATTGCTTATTTTGCTTTATATTTTCATTGTGTAATCTACTACGCCTATTAAAATGTACCATAAAAATCCTCATAAATCGACAAAGGGTTTTAAGCCTTTTACAATTTTGTTGTGTCGGCTAAGGCCAGTTTCGGATATGTCTTCTGGTTCTCCAAAGGCATAACTGTTGAGATGTTTCAGCCTCAGTCGTACAATGGCTGAACAACGCAGGAGTAAGTGCCTGGATGTTTACATCTCATCTTCTTCCATATAATTTGCATCCGGCTGGATTTTTCACCTTACCACAAAATGCCTAATGTAAAATATCCATTAAGAACTCCTACGAAATCAGCAAGATGAACTTTGCTATTATTCTCTAGGCCAGAAGGATTTCGCAGCCACATAGGAGCTGGTGGTCGAATAACCAGTGATTCTTCTATGACTAGGCACCTAAACGAAATAGTTAGAACTAGCATCAAGGTACATACCTGTTACTACCAGGAAGAATCTTGATGCTATTTCTATTGAAGGCAGACATTCCTTCACTAACTTGTAGTACGACAAAGGCTCTCACGTCACTGCTGACAGTCATAACTTTGAAGTCGTAGATAATTTCGTCTATCTTGGAACCAGCATAAACACCAGCAATAATGTCAGCCTGGAAATCCAACGCAGGATAACTCTTGCCAACAGGTGCTTCTTCGGACTGAGTAGGTAATTGAGAAGCAAAGTCCTCTCTCGACAAACAAAAACCAAGCTCAATAAGTCACTCATAATACCCGTTCTGCTATAAGGTGCAGAGGCTTGAACGATGACAACAACTGATGAGTCGACGTTGCGAGTTTTCGAGAGAAAAGTTCTGCGAAAAATTTATGGTCCTTTGCGCGTAGGCACGGCGAGTATCGCATTCGATGGAACGATGAGCTGTACGAGATATATGGCGGCATTGACATAGTTCAGCGAATTAAAAGACAACGGCTACGCTGGCTAGGTCATGTTGTCCGAATGGACGAAAACACTCCAGCTCTGAAAGTATTCGTCGCTGTACCCGCCGGGGGAAGCAGAGGAAGAGGAAGACCTCCACTCCGTTGGAAGGACCAGGTGGAGAAGGACCTGGCTACGCTTGGAATATCCAATTGGCGCCACGTAGCGACTGGCGCGCTGTTGTTAACTCGGGTATAATCGCGTAAGCGGTGTCTACGCCAATTAAGAAGAAGAAGAGCTGAGAGTGTATAGGAAGACAGTGAAGAGTCTATTCGGCACAGTTCGCAGCAACTCGGATTGACGTATGTACATATGTACGGACTTGGCGCATTTTACGTTGAGATCTTAAATTTAAAACAAACAAAATACAGCTTGTGCAAAATTTGAAGCTGCTCCACCTTCTCAAGCTTCGCTTTATGGGCTTTTAAAAAGTTGCTGGAAGATTCGACGTTTTAAAGTCAACTTTTGTTCAACGATGAGGCCCAAAAAGAATTATGTATGTTTGCAAAAAGTTGCAGCGGATATCAAGCAAAAGTTCTGTGGAAAAAACACACTTTCTCCTTTTTATCCAACCTCTCGTGTTATAGAGCTATTGACTGCCTTAAGAGTATAGTATTCAGCGGAGATCACCGATATTCTATAGAGATAGACTATTTTGTACACTGCAGCTGAAGTCCAGTTCGTTGGTTTGTTTTGTCTACATGAGAGGACCGGAAAGCTGGAGCACCAAAGCGGTTCAGAGGGACGACTTATAGCTATGGATTCGATAGTTCTTCACGCAGGAATCGAGACAAGCTAGATATTTAACGAATGGAACTAAACATTTTGAGTGTCCAAACTCACTGGTGGGCTCCACTATGCTACATTTTTCAAGAATGATTCAAATGGAAATGATTTCAATATGTAGTATGATTACTTTTAATTAGTTTTCAATGAAACTCAATTAACCTCGGACAAAATATATAAATGTAGTCATACAAAGCACACAACTCAAGCACTTTCATTGGCATTTTTATTTTTCAATGTCCGAACAATTATTTAATTTTCTGTATTTCATTCTTTTTCTACTTGCAGGTAAAGAAAATTACTGTTATTTACTTTATCCTTGATCATTACTTCCTTTCCGTTCCGTTTCCACTACTACTGCCATACGTCACAATGATTTAATGAACTTCTCTTGATTTCCTTATTTTCCTTGTGTATTTATTTGCTTTATTTTCTATGTACGCCTCCATTCGCTATTTGATTAACTCGGTTCGTGCTTCGTTGCACTTGAGACCAAATTAACACCTGCGAGACTATCGGCATTGCAGTCCATCATTAGTACTAATTAAAATAATTGTAGCTCGTGCAAGCATTTATTTATTTTTTTTTTCGCTTTTATATTTGTTGCTTGCTACTTTCCCTTACGTAAATGAAAGCAAGTACTGTACGCAATTTTTAAAATGACTTGCATGTGCTTGAAATAAATTGAAGACATTTTTCTGTGGCAATTGTTGTGGAAATCGCTTGTAAGAATGGCTATGTATGTGTAAAGAAGAATAATTAATGATTACATTTTAATTTGAACATGTTTAAGTACAGGAAATATATGAAGATGCTGTGAGAATTCAAATCCAGTTGCGCAAATTGCTTGTTAAATAATATTTTTGTTATAAAAGCCATAAAAATGTTTCAGGTAAATCGTTGATTTTATCAAAGACGCAAACCTAATGGTGGTAATGAAAATGAGAGATTACAACGATTGACTTTAGAGGATTTTCTATCCGTTTTTCTTACTATTGCGTGTTGAAATTTTCCGAATAAAATATATTTCAAGGGTTGCCAACTTAGGACTACATATAATTTATCTCTGAGGTAGAAAATATAATTAATATAACAATTATTATATCATCAAATTTACTGCATTTCTCTATGAATTTAGAGTAAAAATTTAGATATTTTCTAAAATTGAAAACGTAATAAAGACTATCAGTTCAGCGGAGAGAAAACAGACTGCCCACTTTACAATGTTGCTATCGACCACAACACGAACGGGCTGAGATAGATAGCAATTTGAAAAGTGAATTCGAGAAAAATGAAAGAAGCCGAAATACGTGAGTATCAGAGCTGAGAAGCTAGCCGACAAGGGTATTACTCGATAAAATATGCCGTGACTAACAGAAGCTATCAAGACCCAAATTTATTGTATAACCTAAAGAGGTGATCTAGCGGGTGATGCCCTGAGTGTATAGAATTTATGCAAAGAACATTTCTCTGGCCAGCTGAATGGCAGTGAAACTGTAACACTGGAAATTCGCGAATCCGATTAATGATTTATTACCCAATTACGAAATAGTTCGATAGGTAGCCGGGCGACCTATTCAAAAACGGCGGTGAAGGACGATATGGTTGGATAAAAGCATACCCGACATTTGGAGTCTAAGTGCGCTCTACCAAAACCACCAAAAGTGGAAACTCCACAATCTGATTAGCCCTCTCAATATCTTTTTGATATCTCTAATTGATGCTGAACAGGGAAAAAAATAAACGGCCGGCTGTTGTTACCTTGGCGGTTGCTGAGGTAAAGTCATTAAGAGATTCGAGTAATTTACGAGACATTGAGAAAGAAAAAATATGTATATACCCTATTGTGTTGACTAAGAGAAAAGAAGATTTTAGTAAAAGCTATTTATAGCACTGACTAATTTATTTTAGTGAAAGCTTCTTTATGTTAGCTTTGATCTATGCACAATAGAAGGGCAGACAGCTTTGTAATGGCGGGCAGAGGAGAAAGCGATCACAATTTACAGCACTGTACAATTTAGTAAGCTTTCGCTTCGCTCTATGGGCTTTTGAAAATCAGCAATAAGCACCCACTAAATTTTGTTCAGCGATGAGGCCCATATCTTGTTCAATGGGTATGTAAATAAGTTAAGTTACCGTATTTGCGACGAAGTGCAACCTGAAGAGATACAAGAGCTCTCATTTCATCCAGAAAAAACAACGGTTTACTGGCCGGTGAAATCTTCGGTTCATATTTTTTCAAAAATGATGCCGGTGAGAAGGCAACCGCTAACAGATACCGTTATCGCGCTATGATAACCGACTATTTGGTGCCTGCAATTGAAGCTCGTGATCCCAGCGACATTTGGCATCAACAAGACAACGCCACTTATCACTCATCGCATCACTTAACGGATTTATTGAGAGAATACTTCGGTAAGCAGATAATATATGCAAAATGTAAAGTCTATGCGGACAATCCTGCTTCGATTCAGACCGCGGAGCAAAATATCAAGCGTGTCTTCCGTCAGTTACTAGTCGAAATGTTTGAACGAGTCATCAAAAATTGGACTCAACGGATGGACCATCTGAGACATCCAAGGAGATAATCTTCCAAAAGTAATTGCCAAAGCATGTCTTTTAGAATGATAATAAACATTCTCCATTAAATTAGAAGTTTTCTTTTTAAGTAGGAAACCTCGAAATGGTTCACCCTTTATAAGTATATATATTTTTTATATTAAATAATACCGAAGGCGGTCCTATTATTTATTATTTATTAAATTTGCAAATCACAATACTCATCTAACTATCTTCATTGCAAACATTGCTTATAACTTCTTCCATCAAATAGAAGTCAAAAATAGATTTCTACGCAAGTATCGAATTCCTTATAATAAGTTTGCTACATCAGCCAAATCGCGTCTCCTAAAATGTAAGCTGACAACACAAAATAATGTGGAGCAAACGCAGATGTCCTTAAGGACATCAACTAAAATATACTTGCACGCAGTGGAAAGAGTTAGACTGTCGTAAGTATCTACTTATTGCTACTAATATTGTGTATGTTTTTATTTAATTATATATAATGTTATCCGAGGCAACTTTTTGAGTCTCTTGTGACATTTGTCTGTCATTTATTTTGTTTCGTCTGCCATTATGCATTGATTACACCCATTCCCAAAAGAAACTAACGAAAATTAAACACTTGTATCAGTTCTCAAGGTTGCGCCCATGCGTGCTAGGGACTGTCAAGGTAGCAGACAATCATTTCGGATACACGTGTATAAAATTGCGTAAATATGTATATACATTTATATGTATTGACATGGCATATTTAGTATGTGTATGTGTACAGACCTCATATATATGTACGCCATGAAAATATCCTTTTACTGCTGCTAGTTGGTAGCTGTTCTTTTCCATTGCGTGTAGCGCATAAATCTGTTTACACAAATAAAGACATATTGACAAAAACCAGTGAACCGCAAACAAATTTACTTGTGTAATATTTCAGTATAAAGAAAACCATGTAGGCCGAAAAAAATAGCAGGGAATATAGAAACATATTTGTTACGTAATGACTTTTTCAAAAGAGCTTTAAAATAGTTGATGTTATATTCAGAGCATAGAGGAAGAACTTATGAGAGGACTTCATAGTGCTGACTGATTTGGAAGGAATCACTTTGAAGTTTTAGTAACCGCTGGAACACTGCGTGGTCTAAGGTCTTCGAATCAGATTGAAAATGAAGGCTGAGAGATGCCTCTTTTCACTCTTTAACAAAGTTCGAAGGTAAAGAAAACGGATATTTTTAAAACAACCGTCACAGCAATCCATATATCTGTTGAGGAAACACAAGTAAAATATATTCCACCCTCGCAAATCTCATAAATACTCCTTCATTTTCGCCGAAAACTTTAAAACAGATGCATTCTGAATTTCCGACGGCAGAGTAAACGGTACTTCTAGAAGCTACCGTCTATTCTTTATAGGAATCCATATATCTGTTGAGGAAACACAAGTAAAAGATTTTTCACTCTCAAATATCCCAAAAAATACTCCATCAGTTTGTTAGAAAACTTGAAAAAAGAAGTCATCAGAAGGTCCAAAAGTAAAGGAAATTCATGTAAAAAATTTTTCATTCCCAAAGATCTCAAAAAATACTGCTTGGTTTGCTAGAAATCTTGAAAGTTAACTGACTCGTACACGAAAGCTTATAGTTTTAGTTCGGTAAAAACAGGAGCAACTTTACATTTAAAAGCTTCTTCTGTCTTTCTTTTCAAATGAACATGTGCCTCTTAGTAAGGCATAAAATTAACTTCAGTACCGCTTCTCCCATGTGAAATCTATTTTGTAATTTTTGTATCGTTTGTACGTTCCTTCTTCTGTTTAAAGAAAACATATAATAATAACTTCAAGCCTATAAATATTTCCACGAAACGAAACTCTGTCGTTAGTACCCTTGAATTGTAGCAGTGGCGTAGCTACAATTTCGGGCGCCCGGTTCCAAGGATGTTCTGCCGCCCCCTTTTATCTACCTACCTACAAATTTCATGAGGTGCTTTGAACAAAAGTGAATTTTTACAAAATATCTTCGATATTAAGTATATAAAATTTAGAAACTAGAAGCCACGCAAATTCTGAAGTTCCAAAATTCTCACAATACAGTTTTTGAGGAAATTGATAGAAAAATTTACAAGACATCTCATTAAAAGCCATAGAAAAAACCCATTTTCGCCCTATATCTTGGACACTTATGACTTTGACTCAATTTGCAGGAATTTTTGCCCGAATTGGAGTTTTAAATATCATTTTTGAAAATTTGGGGAAACAAAAGTAATTGTTCCCAGTGGGATATTGTAGACATTGGTAAGCGAGCAAAGTTAACGATGCAGCATGATTGTATCGCTTACTGCGACCGCTGAAAATTAACACGGCGATGTCCTACGAAAAGTAACAGATCACCTTTTTCGCTTACCATATGGACGAAGAATTCTTCGATGCCAAAGTTAACGAATAATTCTTCTATGCTAAGGTCAATAGTAGAATAGATAAATTGGTATGTTTTTTTGCCACCCCCAAGACGGTGGGTCGACGACCCCCTTCGAGGTGGTCTAAAGAGTACCGAAGACTGTGAATGCGGTGTATGCCCAGAAGAGATTGTTAACGATGAAACCTTCAAAAGAGACCACAAAACAATGTTTGGGTATGAGTAAGCTCTGTGCAAAGCTCACTTTTGACCGGAAATCAATGACGAGTTGCTGTTTCGAAGTAGTGTTTGAAGACGCTCAAGCGTAAGAAACCTGAATTTTTGAAGCGTCATGTGACAATTAGTGAAACAAAATTTAAAGTCTTCAGAGTGGATTTCAAACGATGAACCCGCTCCAATGCAACAGCCGGATGGCAAGGTAAAAAGTTCGTAATTTAACATAGTTCCTTATCGGACATATGGTACATCCGGTCCGCTTCGTTTAAGATCCACACATCGTGGACACGTAACTTTTTCTTACAGCTTTCTACCATGAAGTTAAGGATCTCCAACAAGGCATTTATAATATATTCGCTACACTTCAAACTTCATATGTAATATCTTTTTGGTTTTCATCCAACTTTATCGAATTAGTTCAACTTTTTGCGCGCTTCCAAGACGAGTCCATTTTTATTATGAATAACCCATATAGTCAATTCAATATTTGCTAAGCTCTGGTGGTGAGATAATGACGCAATCGAATTTGACCGTTTATTTTATTTGAAACCTTCGACATCTCCTTGCTGAGGCAAATATTTCAGAGAGCAGAAAAGTGACTAGTTGTCGCATTATACATAAATACACTATGGAAGTTGAAGTGGTTAGAGGTTTTGGAAAAGATGAATGCAGTGACATCATACAGTAATTATCATACAGTAATAACATATAAGTATTATAATACATATGTGTAGGTACTTATTTCTGTATAGTTATAACACACACTCGAATATTCGCTTATCTGAGCTGACATACATTTAATGATTATTTAAATCAATACACATGAATGTCAATTGCTTTTTATACATGAATGCATCTCTAATGATAAATGAACTTAATGTGAAGAGGGCGTAAAGACACACAAAAGGAGTGCTTCTTTAAATAAAGTCTATTATATAATAATAAGGTGTATTTGTGATTTTGCAATTCTTAGGAAAGGGTGCAGAACCTTTAGGCGAAAAGTGTTTAGTAATACCTGTAACTAAACGAGATCCCACTGCTAGACTTAAATATATAGTATGTAATAAAATTACCAAATTACCGAGAAGAATGGCTTCCCAAATGTTTTTCTGTATATTCATCCATCTGTCCGAGCGAACCATAGCCTGAGTAAGAATTGGAATATCTAGTCTAAACTCAATGCTTTAGAACTTAACCCTCTAACAGGCAAAACTAAAATCGTGGACAAAAAAGTTTGGGAATTTTTTTCTAGGGTAAATAGGCTCCATAAACCTCAAAAATATCATCATATGATTTGTTTTCATTTTTTTATGCTCGCAGGTGGGAATAATCTGAAGCCCGCCTCAGGGCAGCCTTGCCGATTTAGATAAAAATAAAGAAATAGGTGTGGTTTCAATTAAAACTTAATTTTATTTCAAAAGTAAAGAAAATAAAAAAAAAACAAAAGAAGAATTTCTATAACTAGGGGAATTCGAATAACAAAGTTTATTAGTTTTTGTGACGATAGTCAAAAAACAGTTTTTATTAGTCGAGCAGCATAAATTTAGTTCACATTTGGAACAAAAACACTGCGTTTCTGAACTTAGGCACAATTTACATTTTCTTTTTCCACCATCTTTAGGAAGCCAAATGGGAAAGTGATCATACTGATCAAAGCGGACATCCGCGACTGGATGTCCTGCTCTTTTCCCTACATTAAATTTCTTTCCTGCGGGTGTTGATGGTGTGAAACTTTTCCCCCCCAGCGGGTTGATTGAGTTTGTAAGCGACAAGACCAGCAGCAATTTCTTCAAAAAAGGCATGTTATCGGATTTCGAGTCTTTGCGTGGATATGATAACGACCCATAAGTCCACCCATTAAGTTTACTCGCCCCATATGGCTATTATATTCCCGTATAATTTAGGGGCAATCTACTTCTATATGCTGCTTTTGTTTTCTATCGTAGCGTGCAATTTTGGCCGATTGCTCGTTCCATTTTCTCTTTTAAATGGCTGAATACCAACCTAAGTTGATGCCAATCGCACTGTCTAGTTGTCTTTCCACAAAACCGTGTTAAACCATATGCAGCCCCAATGTACTCAATTGAGTATCCTTTTTCTTCGTTCATTGTCGAAGTAGTGAATGTGATGAGCAAAATCAGGTATTGTTTGTGATAGTCGTACAACTACATTTGCAGTACTTCTACTTGTGGCTTATTTGGCATATATTGCCGAAGATGATGTTTTAATTTTGTGCTACACATATGCTCATCGACGCAAAGACGAGCAGGCTTTGGAACAGGATTGAACCGAGTTCATCTGACAATTTTCGGATACGAAACAAGGGATCATATCCTGGTTTACCTTTTTCAATCCTCTCGCTTTCATCTCTATAAGACAAATATCTTTTTATACCCAAAAACTGTTTTACAGTCATTGATTCTTGAATTGGAGTGAAAGCATTTTTACCCCAAAAGCTCTCCAAATTCGGATAACGGTAAACGGACATATAAATGAGTACGCCAATGTATTTAAAAATTCCTTCAGCGTCGGTGTGTCAAGCTTTCAGATTCGCGGAGGTAAGCATGAGTTGACACGGAAGACCACTTCATTCACATGCAAACGCATATTTTTGTTTCGCCAAATAATATTTAAAAAATCATTTGCACTTTTCGAGATATTTTCAATACCTATAAAACATATGTTAGCGACCGGGGGAATCAAGTGCAGTTCTAGCCCCCAGCGACTATTTTCTGTCCTCTTTTGAGATCTAAGAATGCTCGT
>NW_017537600.1:1820124-1871513 GCF_001853355.1 Bactrocera latifrons
ACGGACGGACAGACAGACATCCGGATTTCAACTCTACTCGTCACCCTGATCACTTTGATATACATAACCCTATATCTGACGCTTTTACTTTTAGGACATACAAACAACCGTTATGTGAACAAAACTATAATACTCTTCTTAGCAACTTTGTTGCGAGAGTATAAAAGTGGTATCGAAAAGTTGGATGGTCGCTACAATGAGTGAATCAACCCTGAAGGGAACTGTGTAGAAAAACAAAATAAAATAAATTTTGCCAAAAAAAAGGTGTTTGTCCCTTGAATTTTGGAACAATTTTTAAAATTTTGCTACCAAGTTCCTCGCTATTGAGCTACTTATTTGAGAACACATACTTTCGTAGAACTTTTGCTCTAATCCTAGATTTTTGGTCGTCCTTGTATTTTCCCAAAAACTGTGTCAACGCCGAACCAAAAAGAAAGCGAGCAAACTGAGCAATAGAGTGGAAAAAATCGGACAGCAGCACATTTGCACGTTTGTTATTTGTGTCACAGCTGTGGTGTGCCTTATTACTCATTGCTGTCACATTTCTTGAAAGTGCAGCTATTTTTATTTTAGACACGTTCATACATAAACATATACCATTACATGCATCAGCGCATAGATCTTTGCAGTGCCACATCTTGCAACTGCCACCAGATGTTGCAGGCCAAAATGTAGATTTGTGCAATGCCATGTGGCACTAACTGTGTGTGCGTGTGTGTGAGAAGCATAGTAAACTGGAGTGAAAAAACCAGAAAGACTGCAGAAAATGAAGTCACAGCTAAAGGCAACAAATAATGGTAAGAAGCAAGCAATAACAACAACTATTGAAACGCATTGTGAAATTGCAACCAAATTTGCCACATAACAATATAAGCCAGTAAGCCACCTCGCACTATTTGCATGTATGCATGAGTGTCTGTGTGTGTTTGCGTGTTTTAGCATATCGCCTTGATTTAGCAAAGCAACAGCTCCGAAATGATAGTGACAGCTTTTGTAAGGACACTTTTTGCAGACACGTAGCTTATTGTTTGCATATTGAGCATAAAAAACACCGAAACTAATGAAGACGTGCGCCAAAGAAAATGAAATCAAATTGGATAAGACGAAAAACTTTGGAAATCCAGTGTTTGTCAGTTAATATAAAAATTCAGCAAAGTACTTTTCAGTTTGGAAACTTTTTATTAAGTGATTTTTAGGTTAGGCACATATTGCAGGGGTCGGCGATAGGCAATATTAGTGAGGTGAAGTGATTTTTTAAGGGCACACCTAGTTTAAAAGATAGGACGATGTAGCCATGTGAGGAAGGCTCTGGTCTCTGAGGCTGAGCTGAGAGGTCTCTGAACGCCATTCATTTGGGAGTGGCCAAAAACGATTCTAGCAGCTCACAACTTCCGGCCTGAGACCAAGGCGAGCTGAAGCGAGAAGGTGGTACATTTCTCCCAAGGGTTATGCGCCTGGGTTTGGGATCCGCCAAGTTAAAAACACCCTCAATGAAAAGAAGAAAACAGACTCGTATGAGAGACCGCCTTTGGATGACGACCACTGAGAACTTATTAAGGATTCCGATTTAATACATACATCGGAATACTCGGTCTCTTAATTGCGAGGATGCCGCTGTCCAGCTGGTTGATGTCCTTGTAAGAGTAAAGTCTGGCCTAACGCCGTTCAAAAGTGCTATGGACAAGACAAGGACTAACGCGGGGTCGTTGTGGCACTTAGTATAGTTGCCATATAAAAGACCGCAAATTTGGTGTGAAATTCGTAGTGGAAGAGACCACTTGCTCTTCGTGGAGTGGTAGCATTCACCCTGGTGGAAGAATGTTTAGCTACAGTCCACATCAAAGCGAAGCTCTTCAACATAACGAAAGAGAAGAACGATGTGACCAAAAATGTTTTCTATGAGCCCTTGGAGCTTAGCTCTAAGAGTTGCTTGCAACTATAAAACCAGGGTTGGCAAAGAAGGTATCTTTGGCACAATGGAAACATCCCCAAATGAGTTGAAAGTGATCATTTTCGATGGGGTTGAAAATTTCATTATCCGTAGTACTAGACCAGTTATTCCCCATGTGTCAAATCTTGGAAAAGACCCGTGAAAAGATGATCGACACGGACCACCTCTTCGTCGATTTTAAAGCTGCTATCACAACGAAAAGGAACTGCTTTTATGCCGCTATGTCTGAATTTACTATTCCCGCAAAACTAATACGGCTCTATAAACTGACGAGACGAGATTCTAGATTGACTTCTTTGTAGCAAGTTTGGTTGATAGCGCTTGTGTACAGGATTTGTCCGGAAAGTAATAGGACTGAGTCGATAAAAAAAAAATTATTGAACCAATCGTTACAATTCTAAAAAAAATTGTATATAGGCTCCTTCTGCGTCGATGCGGCGCTGCCAGCGCGATTTCCAAGCATTGAGGGCGTCACGGAAGGCATTCTCCGGAATGGCCTTGAAGGTCGAGGTGCATGCTGCTGGGATCCTCTCTGTCATCTCAAAATGCTCGTCATTCATCTTCATACTCAAAAATCCTGTGCTTACGTTATTAAAAAATTGAGGGTCACTTTCACACATGTTCAAATTTGCTTGGCACCCTACCACTCGCCGCAATTTGTGGTCATTAGTGAGCACTTTGGGGACCGTCTTCTCGCAAATCTTGCGCATGTGCAAGAGCTCCGTAACCATGTCATGAATCACAGATTTTGATACATTTAACATCTGGGATATTAAATGAATACTTAGTCTACGGTCTGAATTCAAACCTTTGCGCACACGAGTCACGAGTTTGTCGATGTCGCCGGTTTCCGATTACGGTCTTCATCAGCGACCTCTTCCCGGTCATCCACATAGGCCTGGTGCCACCGAAACGCGCAATTTCTTGCTAACTTACTATTACTTTCCTGACAAACCCTGTAGTTTGTGAGGGATGTGCATTGCATTTATCGAGGGGGTGCCGTCCCGTTTAAATTATTTATCGGTATTCAATTTTGTATTATATACTGTGCCCAAAAAATATGGTGATTTTGTATTTATTTTTAAAATTCTTTATTTATTCTTCCAAATAAATTTCACCTCCTTCAGAGTAATCCCCTGCTGATGCAATGCACTTATGACTACGGATTTTCCAATCTTCGAAACACTGGTTGTAGTTACTTTCCTTGGATATGGGTTGAGCTTTTGGTGCATTATCGTGGTGTAAAAACCAAGAATTGTCTTTCCACAATTCCGGCCTTTTTAGGCAGATAGCGTTACGCAAACGACGCATGACGTTCAAATAATATTCTTTGTTGACTGTTTGACCGGTTGGAAGGAATTCATAGTGCACAACACCACGATAATCGAAGAAAACAGTCAACATGACCTTGATTTTTGAGCGATTTTGGCGCGATTTTGGCGCGATTTTTTTGGTCTCGGCTCTCTTTTGGAACGATATTCGGTTGCATAGATCCAAGTCTCATCACCAGTTATAATGCGTTTCATGACACCCTGGTTGTCGGAAAGCATCGTTCACACACTTCAATGCGATGAATTTTTTCCAAAAAATTCAATGTTTTCGGTACCAGTCGAGATTTCACGCGCTTGAGGGCCAAAACATCCTTCAAAATGGTATTCGCTGAGCCTTTCGATACGCCAACTTCATAAGCAAGGTCTCCATCGAATCTTTGATTTGCTGAACGTGAACGTTGAGGTTAATGGTCGCCCTGGACGGCCGGCTTGGAACTCACTATACCACTTGTAAATATTTTTTTAGACATAGCCTCATCACCAAAGGTTTTCTGCACCATCCTCAACATATCTGCAGGCGAAAATTGATTCCGTAAACAAAATTTAATGCAAATTCTTTGCTCAACAAATTTCGACATCGCAAAAAACGAAAAACTCACTTTTAGCAGCTCACAAAACGACACGTATCTCAAACACTAAAGAATATTTTGACATGAAGTTTGACATAAATGTGACTGACAGTACTACCAACCTAAAAAATAAAAATAATTCTCTAAATCCTTCGACGCGCGCAGTTTAAATGTCACCTTATTTTTTGGGCACAGCACTCACTGTATCAGTGACTTCGACAGTAATTAAATATAAATTAAAATATATAAACAGGTTTTCAGGTAGCAGTTTTTTGCTGCTCTGGCACTATGATACCCTTCACAGTTGAATTACTTAAAGCATGTAAGGATATAAAGAAATCTTTATTATTATTTTATGTTGTTATCTATCGATTACTTTGTATTGCAGCTGTATCCTATAGTAGCTCTATCTGAACGCGGAGGTTATAGGTTATAGTGATGTTTCGGATAATAACTTGTGCCGAATTTCGTAAAAATGTCTCAAAGAAATATATTTTTCACAGAAAGTCTTTATCTATATATTTTACAGATTTTGTGACATTGCCATGAACAACTTCGAGAAAATATTTTGTCAAGTAAATAAGTTTTCTTACAATCACTTGATTTTAGTCGTTCAGTTTGTGCGGAAGCTGTATGATACAGTGGTCCGATATCGGCGATTCCGACAAACCAACAGCTCCTTGTGAAGGGAAAGACATGTGTTCTAATTCAGATCACTAACTTAAAAGAGACTGGGGGTCTAGACCCAAAAGAAGTGTGTTTCTAAATCGTCTCTGCTCATCACGCTAATCATTTATAATATGTACTAATTGTGCCAACATTGTTGCCAATGCTCGAAAGAGTTGTTAAGATCAACTTCCGGAATAGCCTTCAGTGTGCGTAGCGTTTCACTTTTTATGTCTTGAAATGACTCAAAACGGTTTCTACGGAGCGGTCGTTTGAGTTTGCTGAATAGCTAGAAGTCACACGCAGCTAAATCAAATGAATACGGTGGTTTTGGTCCGACATTGGTTGAAAATTTGGCAAAAAACTCACAAAGAATAAATGCAGTATGGAATGGTGCATGCCCAACAAAGAGTTTTCGAATAATAATTCCGGACTCTTTTCGCGAAAAGCTTCGTGCAAACGACGTATCACATTCAAATAGTATTCCCTGTTGATAGTGTGGCTGGTTGTGGCAGGAATTCGGAATGCACCACACCGCGATAACCAAAGAAAACCTTGATTTTAGAATTGCTTTGCATGTTTTTTTTTTGGCTTCGGCTCACCTTTACTATGATATTCGATCCAATTGGTCGTCTGTTCAAGGGTTATAAGCATTACTCCAAGACTCATCGCTAGTAATAACACGTTTCATGACATCCTGTTAGTCGGAAAGCATTGTTACGCAGACGTGAACGCGACGCTGGTTTTCGAAACATATTAGTGATTTTAGAACCAATTATGCTTTCACTTTTCTTTGCCCTAAATGATCTTTCCAAATGGTTTTCACTGATTCTTTCGATATTCCAACGATGCCAGTAAGATGTCTGACTGTTAATTGTCGATTTTTAAGCAGCAATTCCTTAATTTTTTTGACGTGGGGATCATCAGTTGATGTTGATGATGGTCCTGGAAGCGCTTCGACGTCAACGCATTTTTCACCCTCTTTGAATAATTTGTATCAAACAAAAACACTTGCACGCGACAAAGTATTATCACCGAGAACCCTTTCCAACATTCTAAACGTTTTGGCATCAGAAATTTGATGCTGCACACTAAATTGGTTTTCGTAAAAAAATTAAATTAAAAAGCCTTACTGTTTTTTTGCCCACAGTTTCACCAATTGATAATGAGGCCACAGAGTCTATTACTAGTAAAATTTACGCCAAGCGAAGCGTCCGAAAGGTTGACTATTCCTCATGAACCTAGTAACTGAACTCCATCTGGTGTGGCAAATGATTGAAACTGGTCTATGCGTGTCTACGATTTACCAGATTTACCTAATCTAAACGAACGTTTGACCACAGTCTATATTATAGGGTTTCTGCCGTTGACTTCGGGTTGTTATAAGCCTCTTGGCAAACTTAACTGTACCCTATTCAAAGCATAAAAATATACAGAAACTATTACCACAAATATATTCATATATGTATATATATACCGCATTCATACAAATCGAATAACCGAATTTTCAAATGCAATAATTATTGCATTTATTGCTAATGAAACTTATAGCTGGACATTTTCTATGGATACCCTTTTTGCGTGTGTGAATGAATGTGTGTATGGATGTATGTATGTATATATGTATGAATGTATGTATGTATGTATGTATGTATGTTTGTAAGCCATCAAAATTTGCCATGTCCCCACTTCATTTCATTTAATTAGCTGCTATAAACTCATATCACCATAGCCATAACTGAGGTATCGAGGCAGATCAATGGATTGCCAGCTGGTGTCTGCGCGCACCTAATATAAACACACACACACATACAAGCATACAAACCTGTATATATGGGATATGGAAACATATGCATAAGTATTTATGACAGCCATAAACAGCTAATAGGTCAGGCGGAAATATCAATGCATGCAAAAAGGTGCGCATACGCATTATACACACTAATACAAGCAACTATTCATAAAATATGAAAAAGTGAAAAGAAAGAAAAAAAAACGATGTCATATAAACATTTATTTGATTGAGCACCACGAATTTCGACGGCGAATGCCAGCGCCACGTTTCGGGCGCACAAAGTATTAATTAGTGCACTAAATGTGGCGCTAATGTAAAAACAAATACAAACACAAATACATAAATAAAATGCAAATATAAGTAAACACGCAGTCAACGAAATAAATACAAATACACATATGTATATATGTGTGCGTGCATGCGGTTCTGTGGTTAATAAATATACGCATGCATGTGTGTGTGTGCGCCTGGGGAAGCATGCGTTCAGCTCATGTCATCATTGGCTTCAATGGCAAACGGGTGACTCTATGTGTGTGTATATGTGTGTGTGTATGTGTCTGTGTGTGGAGCGCTTGCCTTTCGGTCCAATACAATCAACAGGCACTTAATTCACTTGCCAACTGCACACGCATACCTGCACACGCACACACACACATTTGCATATAAATAAACACATATAAAAGCAGGAGTGTGTGCATGTGTGTATGCGCTGCATTTGGCTTTTGCTGCAAATGTGTTCACTTGTGCGGATTTTCACCTTTTCCATCAGCGCCATTGCAGGCTCACTAATAATTGCATTCTGTACGTTGTACACATAAATTCGGGTGTATGTCGGCACACATGCAAGTTGCAGCAACATACGAGTGGCATACTGCCAGTTTATTGCGGTTGAGCGAACTTAATGGGCGCAGTGGCCATACCAGCTGTACATATGTACATATATGTATGTAAGTGGACAATATGATTATATATGTATGAAGTGAAAAAAAAACGTTGCATGTTTGCAGGCGTTGAGAGTAAGCACCTTATAGCAATGGCTTGAAGCTTCTTTTATATGTAAAACATGCCTACCAAATGACAACAGCAGATTATAATTAGCCAACATTGACAAACTTGTGATTAATTTCTGAGCTGTTACGGGAGAGTATAAAGATGTGGACTAAAAGTCAGGAACTAAGAGTTAATTTTATTAGAAAACGGATATTTTAGTTGTTTTATGTAAAGAATGATCCATTTCGTGGTTCCCTATATTTTTCAAAGAAAACACACAGAAACCTCAATTTAATATGGAATGTTTATTATCAATTGAAAGAACATTCTTTGGCATTTATTTTTTTTTTAAGGATTATCCTTTTCAACTGAACGCCTCAGATGTTTCATCCACTGAGACCAATTTTCGGTGACTCATTTGTGCATTACGAATGGTAACTGGCGTATGACACATATGATGTTTTGTTCCAAAGTCCGAATTGAAATAAGATTACACGATCTTGCTGGCCAATCGACCGGCCCAAAATGTGAAATTATCTGCTCACCGAAGTGTTCTCTCAAGTAATCCATTGATTGATGTGATGTGTGGGAAGTGGCGCTGTCTTGTTGAAGCCAAATGTCGTCAAGTTCACGAATGCTAAGGGAAGCTCTGGCAAAAGGCAAAGGAAGAAGAGCCAACTTAAAATTTGCACGGTTATCGTGTCTAGGCACACTGTCTGGGGAAGCCACAACAAAGTTGCGAGATGTGACGCACTTTTTGACTTTATATGCAGTAAAAACCTCTATATTTGCAATAGGAGGAACTTTCCTACTAAAAATCTCTCTATTTACAGCTCCTATTTACTTACCACTTTTGTGTCTGCGAGTAGGTCCTTAACATTACACTAGCCTCTGGAGAAATTACTCCTTTGATTACGGAATCGAGAGTTCTAGACGACCGTTCCTTTTTTGAGCATAGATCCATTAGTTTTTGCTTGGACGTTGGAGTTTATGTCAAGTACGCGGAACGAATAGAAACTTTAGTCAACTTCACAAATTGTGGCCTATGTTGCAGGAAGCTTCGATAAACTCGTCCAACTGACAATTAATCGATCTATATCATCATATCCCTGAGTGCGATTGATGAGCTCGTCGAGCTCTACAGCGCTAAGCGTAGAACTAATCTTGAAAGCTCTTGTCGTCTGATAACTCAGAAACGTAAGCGGCAGACCCTTCGGATGGGCAACGTAGCTAACGGAGGTCAGATCTTAGATCAGGAAACATATCAACAAAGCCGGCAAAAGTGGTTATATCGAAGGTTGACTAATGTTCGAGTTAAAAAAGGGAGCCCCCCAAGTGAAAGTGTAGGACGTTCATGAGTTCTCATGATTTATCTTCAATTATCTTAATGATATTCAGAAGATATCTCTTCCTAACAGTAACAGACATAATTCCCATTCTGCTATATGGTGCAGAGGCTTGGACGATGTCAACAACGGATGAGTCGACGTTGCGAGTTTTCGAGAGAAAAGTTCCGCGAAAGATTTATGGTCCTTTGCGCGTTGGCCACGGCGAATATCGCATTCGATGGAACGATGAGTTGTGCGAGATATACGTCGAATTGACATAGTTCAGCGAATTAAAAGACAGCGGCTACGCTGGCTAGGTCATGTTGTCCGGATGGACGAAAACACTCCAGCTCTGAAAGTATTCGACGCAGTACCCGCCGGGGGAAGCAGAGCTAGAGGAAGACCTCCACTCCGTTGGAAGGACCAGGTGGAGAAGGACCTGGCTACGCTTGGAATATCCAATTGGCGCCACGTAACGAAAAGAAGAAACGACTGGCGCGCGGTTGCTAACTCGGCAATAATCGCGTAAGCGGTGACTGCGCCAATCAAGAAGAAAAAGAACAGTGACAGACAAATACTAATCTTAATTAAACTCAATAATTTTTAGAATGAGTATTGTTGAGAATTTTGGGCAGAGTTGCCATTTTTAAAAAAATGTATAAAATGAATATTATTAATAAGATGAGATAAGAAATTCCTTATGCCAACTTTTAACAAAATTCGTTGGAAAACTTTGTTTTAATATCCCTTTGTTAAATGGTTAAAATGGGTAAAACGGACTACTATCACGCCTCTTTCACATATAACGCAATTTTAAATTTGCTCTGTGCTTAGTTTGTATATCGTAAATAAAATAAGGAAGTACCAATAAATTTATAGTAATCAAATTTTGTACGAATTCTGCACCATATAATTCTTCCTTCTTAACTCTTAAAATGGAATCATAATTGGATCATAAATTATCAAGCCCTCTTATACCGAAGAGTGGTGCGAAAACGGGGTAAAATGCTTCCATGGCACAATGTCCTATTAACTAAGAAGAGGCTAGCCTTACTGAAGGCAAAGGGATCACTAGATCTCTTGCAACCGATCTTGGGCCAAGAGCGAAGCCCAGTCATCTAGTCATAGAAAACAAGAGGATACGATTCCTGGATATATTATATATATATAAGCTTCTGCTATACTGCGCAGCCGAATATAATATATATATATGTATATATATATACACTAAAACTTAACGTTTGCTTTGTTGATTGAAGTGTGTCAATGCAAACAACCGTGCAAAAGAGGAAGCGTCAATTGACGTTATACAATGGTGCATATGTGTAACCAAATATTAATTTTGCTCTGCACTACAAATGTTACGTATATGCCAAGGTGTGCGAGTAATAACTATTCCTTTTATGTGATTTACTAAAATAATCGTTATCGACGTAAACATTAAATATTCCATATAATGTGCAATAATGAGCGTGTGTATTCAGATAAATATAGATATAGAGAAAACAAAATAAATATTTGTGCAGACTGCGGAAAATCAACGCATTTGTAATGAAGCCATCAATAAATTCCTATGGACAGCGACACACCCATAGAAAAAAAAAATATTGAAAATCCATAAAAGTAATTCAAAGCGAGATAGAAACAAAGCCAAAGCAAACAAAAATGAGTAGGAAAAATATCACTGAAACCCAACACGTGACACGACACCACGTCTTAAATCAAACCAGAAGTAAACAATGACAACTTTAGCATTAAGAACACAAAACTAAAACAAAAACCATTAACCGCGGTTGCATTGAAACTGAAATACTCTTCACAGATGTGCTTTGAAAATAGTATTAAAGACCTTTATTTTGTTTTTGATAGTTAAGTTTCAATGGTAGAATTTTCTTTTTTTTTTTTATAGAAAAATGCGCTAATTAAGGAAGATAATGCTGTTGATATACTTTATTTGTATATACCCTTTGATCAACCTCGGACAGGTCCACTTTAAGGGGCGATGCAGAAAAAACGCGTTTTTTTGTGAATTTTTTTCAAAGAAGCATTTTATACATTAATGGAAAAAATGTACCTAAACAGAATTTAATTTAATTAAATACTTTAACAATCAGCGGTTTATTTAAAAAAATATTGGATCGGCTAGCTCCTGTCGATGATCTGCGGAGAGACGTCCAAAAAAAGTGCTTGGCGGTGAGCAAGATTATTTGGAAACCAAAAACCAAAAATATTTAGTTTTGTGATAAATAAATACAGGTAATCATCGAAGGTCTAGTTAAAATTTTGATTTTTGACAAAATGGCGGCTGTTCAAAAAAAAAATTCAGTTTTTCATGAAAATTTTTCACTTTAAAGTGGCTTAAAAAATCGAAATTATTGTCCAAAACCTTATTTAACTGAAAAATATATCTGAGTAAATCGTGCGAAACTTTCAAACCGATCGGTTTACCGGTTTGGGAAAAATTTTCCTCACCGACTCTGAAAACACGGTTTTGAGATAAACGCGTTTAAAATTTTAATTACTGCGCCCTCAGCCTATACATGACCCCGAGCGTCCACCTTTTCAAGGTTGTATCTCCGAAACTATTAGTCGGATGAACTTGAAATTTTCAGAGAATATTCTTGAATATATGTATGTACATTCAAAAAATTAAAAGATCGATTTTTTGAAAATCACAAGTGGATATAACCCCTTAACCACGTGCGTTTACCGAATCGATAAAACTTTTTCCAAGATTGGCACAACCCTTTCTAATGTTCGTGAGTTTGATATCCCTGTGTTAACTATGGAGTGCTTGACTGCTATTTGTTTATCATGTTAATAGCTTGTCAAGCAATTTTTTCCATGAAAAAAAAAATGGTATGGTTAAAATGCAATGGAAACATGGCTACGGAAAGTATTGCAGACCTGTTTTGGAAAGCTTATTCATCTCTGTTATCTGAGTGATAGCAGAGGATCTCAAAATTTCTTGTAGATCAACTCAATACATTTTGGTTAGTTTTTTTAAAAAATGTTTAAGAAATTTTACGGAAAATTTTTTAAGGAAATTTTTGGTTTAACAACTTGGGTATAAAACGTGTCAAGTAGTGTGAGAGGTATCCATCGATGCACGAAACATTGATGTGTTTTAATGTGGTGGTTGATATTTCTCATGCATCAATGTGTGTTACAAACTTCATGGTATACCTTTTTCAGGGTATAAAAGACGTAGACAATACTGTTCTGGAAATTTTAACAGAAATAAGGGCAATGAAGTTTGGAAAACTCGGTAAGGGGAATAATTTGATGACTGAAATTATATCTCTTTGGTTACACGAATTATATCAACGACGAAATCAGATATTTTTGTTATAGGGTATACTATTGTCTATTAAGTTATTGTTTGAAGTGTCTTTTGGTGATCAAAAATTAAAAGAGAAGCTTTATTATGTCAGAGGAAAACATATATAGATATATAGAGTATTCCAGATTGTGTATTTTTTTGTCACATTTAAAGTATAATCACTTTTTCATAGAAAATATATTAACTAAGGGCTTTTTTTTAAACATGTAGTTTTCATTGGGTTAGTATTTATGACATAGTTGTGATATACAGCAGAATCTTTCTCGCGAACGTCGACTCATCAGATGCTGTCTTCGGCCAAGCCTCGGTACCATTTTTGCTGTATGGCGATAATGAATCACTTATAGAGTTTGGTATTTATTTGTCGAGAAAAGACTTTACTTCTTAATTGTCTACTACATCCGTAGTAGCATATATTAGCAACTTTATTTTGAGGCTGATTTTATTGTTGGTGTTGATGCTGGTTCTAAGATAGACGAAATTATCTACCTCTTTTTATAACTCATTCATCAGTGACTGTGTATTTGATGATAGGAGTTAGTTCATCTGCTCCTCGTTCACAACATCACCCATCCCTTCCTTATCCAATTTGCAAAAAGTAGGAATAGCGACGCAGTTATTGAGGCCAATGATATCAACGCTGATGATGTAATATCATTGCATCTTCAAAGAGTCACTGTTTAGTGTACTCTTAGGCCAGTGGGTTGGTCCTTATTTCTTCACAAATGAAGCCTGTTATAATGTCCAAGTCAATGGTGAATGCTGAAGAGGAAAAATTAAGGACTTTTTCGTAACTGAATTGAAGAATATTGATGTGGATGATCTTTGGTTCCAACAATACTTTACAAGGCGCCATATAACCAACGGTTTTCACCTTCCGCTGTCAGTTATAACCAATATATAACCAATATTTAACCATTTTATAACCGGTATATATAACAATATATACAATATACAATATATAACCATTTTATAACCAAAACTCATATTATATGCCAATGTGAGTGGTTACAATTATATTGTTCGAGTTCAACGAAATTGTATGAAATGAGGTAGTTCTTCTTTATTGGTGTAGACACCGCTACCTTCAACCGCTCGTTCAAAATTTTGCTCATGAATACTTTAGAGTTATATTTAGCATACATACATAGCTACATACAAATTCTTCCGTGATTATTGTAAATTACTAAAATTTAATTTTTACATTAAAGTTATGTTTTAAGGCTCACCATGGTTTTAAAACATCAACACTACTAATTACTAAAATTTTGGTAATTTCGACATTTAAATCAATTAACAATACTTAACATACCTACTTACATAGCAACAGCAACCGCATAGAGTTCAATTTGTTCATAAATCTAATTTGAACATTTCAAAAGTTAACAAATGCAAATGAGTAATGTAATCCAAACGCCAATGATAATTTACTGATTATGCAAATTTTCGACACGCTTATTTGCGCACATAAAATGCAAAATTAAAATAGCGTCAAATTACATTAAAATATTGTAAATGCGTCTAATATGCATAGCGGCACATAGCCGGAAGCGCAAAGTTTTACATAAATTTTCTGTGCGCACAACAACAACTACGACTACAGTAGCGATAGTAGTCGGCAGACAGTAGCTGAGTAGCGGCTATTATCTGCTGCTTTTAATGGCCTGCAAATGGGCGGAGGACGCAATGCTGAGTGCCGACTGCGGAGTGTGGTGCCAAAAAATATCAGACCAGAGAAAAAAATAACAAATACAACAACAAAAGCAAATACGCCAAATATGTTGCTGAAAACACTGCGAGGGTACGGTTAGTGATGCGCGCCACAGCCAATAACACCGCGAAGCAAGCAAAAAGAGCGCTCATCAATTTTAACGCGTTGACGGGTATCATTAAAATCGCATTTCATATAAACTATATATGTTTATATACAGATATATATGTAGATAGTGTCACATAAAATGCAAAGTAACGTATCATCAAAAAATCGAAATTGAGTTTTTTATTGCTTATGATTCACTACATCACGTTTTCAGCTTCCGCTGTCAAATATAACCAATTTGTAACCAATATATAACCATTTTATAACTAATATATAACCAACATTTAACCATTTTGTAACCAGTATAGTAACCAGTAGTATATTCACTTTATAACCAAAACTCAACTTTTGTTTTAATATGAGTGGTATCTATTATATTATCTATTCTTCGCCTGTAAGCTTATGAAAAGTGATGTTACGTTATTTTGCATTTTAGGTATATCCATATATCTGTATAAATAAGCGGACTCTGCATTTGTATGTGTGTGCACAGAAGCCATATGCTAGCACAAAATATTCTTTGGTGTTACTAGCAGCGCTTAGCTGAGCCTCAATATAATATTTTTCTATATTTATACCCAGAACAACACAAATTATGTTTGCCATGTGATTAGTACGACCGAGAAGGCAACCACGTAGACCCTATAAAGATTATATTGTATACAGATATTGTAGAGCTGAGTCGATTTAGCCTTGCCCGTCTATCAATAACCATCTATATATAAACAACAAGTTTTTGAGATATCGTTCTGAATTCTGTTCACTTCTCTCTTCAAGAGCCGGAACCGTCGATATCGGATCACTATGGCATATAGCTGTCATATAAAGAGTTGTTGAAAACATAGTCGTTGTATGGAAAACTTTTTTATTTGACAAGATATATTATTGCCAAGTACCACGCTATAATTTTTGAGGAAATTGATCAGATCCGAAGACTATAACATATAGCTAACATACAAACTGACCCACCAAAATAAAATTTTTATATGGGAAACTTTTTTATTTGAAAAGATATTTTAACCAAATTTGGCTAAAATTATAACTAAAAGCAATGGTGCAATCTGTGAAGGAATTATTTACATCGGACTACTATAGCATACAGCTGTCATGCAAACTTACTGATCCAAAACAAGTTCTTGTAAGGAAAAATTGTTTATTTGACAACCGATCATCACGAAATTTGGTTTGACTTATTGAATAAGGCAACGCTATAATCTCTGAACATATTTTTCAGATCGGTTGACTATAACATATAGCTGTCATACAAGGTGATCAATAAAATTCTAGTTCTTATATGGAAAACTTTTTTATTTGATAAAATTTCTTGATGGAATTTGGCACAGAATATTTTTAAAATCAGCGCTATAGTTATATATAGCAATTATTCAGATCGGGCTAGTATATCATATAGCTGTCATAAAAACTGATCAATAAAAACCTAGTTCTCATAAGAAAACTTTTTCTTTCTCAATGCTTTTCCACAAAATCTTACTACTCCTTATCTTATTACTCCACGCAGCGCTACAATTTCCAAAGAATTTTTTACGGATCAGACTACTATAGCACATAGCTGCCATACTTGAGCGATCATAAAGAGACTTTTGTATGGAAATTTGTTTGTTTAGGGTATTATAGTTGCGGTGCTGCCGTAGCGAACATTATTTTTGTTTTAGTTGTTGTTTTTATAATTTGAAATTGCAGCTTACTATTTGCATACGCGTTATTAGCCAGCTATCATTGTCCGTTCGGCTTTGGCGCGCGTTATTATTGGCATGTGTAGTAATTTGCGCTCAAAAGTATGCAACAGTTTGGTTGGACCAAAATTGTAATCAACGCATTGATAAAGCATGATTAATGGCACAACAAAAACGACAACAAGACTGTTAATAACAATAAAAAACAAAGTGTAAAGAACAACAACAAAAGTGTAAAGAACAACAAAAACATAACTGTTAATAACAACAACAACAACAAAAGTGTTAACAAAAGTAACAACAAAGGTCTAAACAGACCAACAAAAACAAAAGTCTAAATAACAACAACGACAACAAATGTTTTAGAAAAAACAACAACAAAACTATTACTAACAACAACAACAAAAGTTTTAACAGAAACAGCAAACAAACGTGTTAATAACAACAACAAGAACAAAAGTTATAATAACAACAATTTGAGGCTGCTGGCTTCCTCTAAAATTCGTGTACGCCAAGCGCCATAAAAGCGCCTAAAATTGGTTATATAAAAATACGATTTCTTTTTTTGTTTTTATTTTTGTGAAAATCATAGCTCAACGCACGCATTGTACGGCTGCGTAACGAGGCGCAAAATTTTCAATTTTCCTCACTATGTGCGCGAACAAAAGCGTGCAAACAATAGTGTAACAAACAACAACAACAAAAAACTGGCGAGTGAAAAATATCAAAAATGTGGTTGACTTGCATGATTTTAGGCGCTCAAACGCGACGAAATCCGTTTCGAACAGGCATATATAAAAATAGATTTGCGTGTGTGTGTGTGTGTGTTTGTTCAAAAAAGTGTATACTATGTGTGTGTATATGCATGTGATTATACATATTTAGGTGCATGTATGCGTGCGTGCTATCGACTTTCATTTGCTGCATTTGAGCAGGATTTATGTTGATTTTATTTATATCCATTGGGCATATTCGCCACACAAAATGCAACAAAAAGGCAGCACAAAGCTAATACTCGACCATTGTTTGTTAGGGTGCCTGAAAATATGCTTTGGTTATTAGTGTGATTTGTTGTTTGCGCTTTGAAAGTTGACAAAATTTTTGCACAAATGAGTTGAAACACATAAAGTCGTGACGGCTTTTGACTCCTCTCTCTGTGTGTTTATAAATGTGTATGTGTGTGTGTTTGTCGACAGGCCGAACACACATATCACAAAATCTCCATACCTATGGATGTATGTATATGTAAATATATACACGTGCTCATTATTAATTTACGAGCATCCGCCACGTTGCCTGAAGTGTACGCTCGAATTCTGTCTAAATCGAGGCAACGTTGCTTGGCTGGCAAGTCTTATGCGTACAGTTTTTTTTTTGTTATTTTTTTTATGCCTGATTTCATATTTGAAATTTCATATGCTTATATTTTTGTCGCTGTCTTTATTAATAAGGTACTGGTAATGGTAAGTAAAAATTATTATGTGACCGCCATTATGAGCGACGACCGTTGTAAAAATGTCCATAATGCTTTAAAATATATATGCTGTATAATTTAAGGTTGTCAAATATCTCCCTTCCGTTTTTTTTTTTTGCTCGTTATTCAATGCTTTATAAAAAGTGTTACAGTGATCGAATTTAGAATATGTACTTTTTTTGTGTATCCAGCCTTTTGCAGATGGCTTAAAGTGGTTTAGTCATCAACCTCTCACGAGATCCCACATGCCGGTCTAACTCGATGTTTTCCATGATTTCAGCGGTATTCGTCGTCACAATTCTTCCGTCGGCTGGATGTCCATGGTGTCATTTACACATGCTCTGAATCGTCTGTAGCGCTTTAAACATAGCCGTGGAATTCAAAAAACAAAAAGGCGGATATTTGATATTAGACATATATACAGGGTGGCTGATGAAAGCCGCTACCAAAAAAAAAATTAAATAACTTTTTTTCTATTTAATGAATTTGGTTAATTTTTTTTTATTTTGCAGATTGACATTTACATTTAACAAAAATGGATAACTGGGACACTGAAACAAGAATTTGGATTATCCGCCGCTGTCACGCACTGGAGTCCGTCGTTTCGGTTTATAGAGAGTATATTCGCACGTTTGGCGGCAATCCTCCGAGCAGATGGACCATAATGAGAGTTGTAAACAATTTTGCCGAGCATGGGATAGTCAACAGAAAACCTTACCATCGAAACCCTTCAGTTCGAAAGGAGAAAACAATCGCTGCTGTAGCTGCTGCCATACAAAACAATCCACGTGTTTCGACAAGAAGCTTATCTACTCAAATGGGTGTTAGCAGACAGTCATTACAGTCAATTATGCACAAAGATTTGGACTTATTCCCATATAAAATTCAAATGGCCAACAAACTGAACGCTGCAGACTTGCCGATTCGCTTGAAATTTTGCCAGAAGATGCTTTAAATGGTGGAAGAAGATGGAAACATGTTGAGCTGTCTTTTCATGTCTGACGAGGCCCATTTCGATTTAAACGGCAACATAAACAAACAAAATTGTCGAATATGGAGTGCTTTCAACCCACAGATACTTCAGGAGAGGGAATTGCATCCACTTCGTGTCACAGTGTGGTGTGCAGTTTCATCACGTTGCATTATCGGGCCCTACTTCTTCGAAGAAAACGGTCACACCGTTACGGTTACTGGAGACCGTTACTTGAGCACGTTGAGAGAGTTTTCTATCCAGAATTACGCCGAATGAGAATTTCTTTCAACTCTGTGTAGTTTCAGCAAGATGGTGCAGCTCCTCACATAGCCCAACCCATTATGACAGAATTGCGACGAAAATTTCCCAATCAGCTGATATCCAGAGACTCCACATTCCGTTGACCACCCAGCTCGCCTGACCTTACTGCACCTGACTTTTTCTTGTCGGGCATCAACGAGCAGGGGGCATTTAAATTCCATTATATTTAAAACTAATTAAGCTATATTTAATAAAATTGAATGAGCTTTAACATGAATAAAAGAAAAATGAATTCATACACTGAAAAAAAAATTTTTTTTTTGAGTTCAAAATTCATCGGCCACCCTATACTATATATACGTGGGGAATCCAGTTGCCTACAGGTAGTTTTGCCAAAGTGGAACAAGTGCACAAGAGATGTTCCATTATTTCTCTGGTGACCTGCTTTAGACATTTCTTGCAGCCTTCTCTATCCTCCAGCCTCATTCTGGGGGCGTATGTATGTTCTTACAGTTTCTTCCAACTGGAATTTTGTGTACATCCGATCTACCGTTTAGCACCAGACTTTTGCAGTTTTGCACCCAGGTAGCTCATTCCATCTGGTTTTTATTTTCTTTACCATGCTTCTGTTCAGATCGCCGTATAGACAATTCTTTGATTTTCCAATGTTGACCACGTTTTCGTTTGTCAGCTGCACATCATTCTTGGCAATCTCGTCTACCATTTCATTGCCCTCTATGCCTTTGTGACCTCCAGTAGAAATGAAGTTGCTTACTTCTGGCAACACTTTGTGAACTCTAAAATTTCTTGCATATGCATTACAGGCCAGGTCCTTGGCTTTCACCATGCAACTCCATCGTCCATTTTCGAGCCATCAATTGAAAAATGGAATCGTTTAGTCGGTGTTTGTCTAACTGCTATTACCCACCGAGCGTTGTCCGAAGGTTCTATATATGAATTCTCCTACAATCAGTAGTCATCCCGCCGATTTTAGTGCGCAGTTTTCAGTGAAGAGGTCTATAGGTGGCAGGTTTAGTATCAGTACAACAACCGCCGTTAGAGTAGTTCTGGAAGCTCTCATCATGCACAGCTTAGCGAGTCTCTGAATCCTGACTATTCGCTTCTGGTAGGTGAATTTTCTTAAGCCTGTTCACCATACTACTGCACCTTAGAACAAAATTGGTATAGCTGTGTAGCCGCAATGAGTGAGAGAGGAGGAGAGACCCTTGTTGTGCCGAGCATCTATCTACACACATTTAAAGCTCGCTCTTTCTTCGAAGTTGTGCTTCCACAGCAGTTTGCTGTCCAAAACTACCCCCAGGAATTTTTTGCTTTGTTGTGATCACAAGGAGATCTGCTCTCTCTGGATTCAACCCGCAACCCCTAGACCCGCTTGTGATGCTTATTTTTGGACGGCATTTTGTTGTGGTCACAAGGAGATCTGCTCTCTCTGGAATCAACCCGCAACCCCTAGACCCGCTTGTGATGCTTATTTTTGGACGGTAGCAGAAATGCTAATGTCTATAAAAGCGGGGATAGCAATCTCCCTTACGCAAGCGGCATTAGCCACGGCACTAATGAACCACTTAAATACTCGATATAAGTATACACTCAGTTGTGGTTGATCCACGATGAGCCGGCGCAAACGGTGCCGAGGCTAGGATTGACGGTCAGGAATGTTTTGATGTGTCTTTGATGAGATGTGAGAAATCATCTACTAGGAGCTCCTTCCTTACGATCAAACTTTTAATTTGTATCTATACTGTCAACAATTGAACCATCCGAAGGAAACCATCACCTAAAAGCGGCCTATTCAGTTCAATAGGAGAGGAAATGTATTCCATCAGGACAGCTCCAAGATAGAAGCATATTGAACTGGGCTTCACTCCTCGTAGGCCTGTTATGCCTGGTCCTCCTCCACCGCCAAGTCTTCCTCTTCCTCTGCTTCCACCGGCGAGTACTGAATCGAATTCCTTCAAAGCTGAAGTATTCTCATCTAACCCGCAAAACATGACCAAGCTAGCGCAGCTACTGTCGCTTGATACCTGAATTATGTCAAAGTTGCTGTATATCTCGTACACCTCATCCTCATCGTTCCATCGACTGCGGTGTTAGCCGTTTCCAATGCGTAAAGAATCGTAAGTCGTCCGAAAAAGCTTTATCTCGTACACTCCTTAGGCCGATTCATCAGATGATGTGATTATCCGTGCCTCCGCACCATATGGCAGGTCGAGAATAATGAGAAGATTGAAGAATTTGGTGTTTGTTCGTCGAGAGAGGACTTTACTTTTCAATTGCCTACTCAGAACAAAGTACCAGCTTTTGGCAAGCGTGATTCAACGTTAGATTTCAAGGCAGATATTGTTGTTGGTGTTAACACTGGTTCCATGATAGTCGAACTTACCCACGACTTCAAAGTTATGACTCTCAATTCTATTAGCTTCACATCACTTATTTGACACTTTTCCAACTAAAAAAATACTCGACTTATGCCTAGTAAACCCTTCAATACTAACCAAAATACAACTTTGAATCAATAAAATTAGGGATAAAAGGGTTTGACAAGCCAACCATTATTGCTGAGCTGTGCTATCAAAAGGTACTAAAGGGGATTAAAATCTACAATAGAACGCAGGAAATTGAAAATAAAGTGTGTGAATTAAATTAAAATAAATATAGTACTTAGGCTTAGCTGGCAGGAAATATATGCAAAATTAGTCGTAATATATTTCAATCTAAGCCCACACTTATGTAAGCCGGGGCAGGCGTAAGGCGATACACATGCGAGAGCACGCAAAAAAAAAATGCATAGAGAACCATAAATTTTAGAGCACACACACACAAGCGCATATTAGAAGCATGTGGATGTGTGGAAGCACAACAAAGGACAGAGGATCAGGTGAAAACCCAAAAATCACGCTTTAAACCACACAAAAAAAATGAAAATAAAATATAAAAAACAACAACAACAGTCTATGAGTTTATATTTCGCTATGCTTAAATATAGCATTATCCTTTGCGTATATATAATTATAAGCCCGTGTGCGTTAAAGACCCACACACAAACACAACTTCCAAAAATGCTGTATTGTCTGCAACACAACACACCTGCTCAACTTGCCACACACAGGGTGAAATGAGATAAGTCTAATTGGATGGGGAGTCAGACGAAAATACGAAAATGTGAAAAACAAAAACAAAAAAAATATATATATATAAAACCAAAACAGATAGCAACAACAAAGGCTACACGGTATTTTGTAGTGAAAGCGTATGAAACCAGAGAACGACGAGAGAAATGCCTGCCGTGACCTGACAGCATAAGAATTTTCAGCAACAAAGATAAATTACCTGATGCCTAGATTTATCCGGTTAAAAGTTCAACGACGTAGTTTAGGACGTGAATGTCAGACCAAAACGTCCAACACACACACACGCGCAACTAGAAACAGGGGTAAATGTGAGATGAGTAAATTACAAAGCAGGCAAACAATGGCTCAACCATTGCGCTGAGCTGAGGCAGAAAATTGCCTTGATGGTAGAAAGATTGCCAGCAGCAGAGAGGTTGTGAGAGCGCAACAGCATAAAATTCAAAAATAAAACTAAGAAGTGAAAAAAGCTGCTTGAGAAATTGGATTTAAGCAACAAATTGAATAATATGTTTTTGAATATATAGTATTGCGCGGTTTAGCTGAGGTTATGCTATCAAGTAGAGCTAACAGAGACTTTGTAGTTTGAGTTTTACTTGCATTAGGACTCATATTATGGTAAGATAGTTCAAGTTTGGTATAATTGAGGAGTTATAAATAAGAGAGCTTTTCAACTACTTGATAGTGTTTATAGACATCCTTTCATTGGGTGTGTTTTACATGTGGCGGGCCCTAAACTCAGCAACAATCCTATGGAGAGATATTTCGCCTTCTCACTTTAGCTCTCCATCCAACGGATGTTTGACCGGAAGTCGTGAGCTCCTTGAGGCATATGTAAAATAATCATTTTCGGCCACTCCCACGTGAATGGCACTCAGAAAACTTCCTCTTTTGCGCGAACTTCTATACATTATACCCGAAACAAGGATTGACACATACCACCTCTTCGTCGATTTCAAAGCTGCTTTTGAGAGCACGAAAAGGAGTTGCTTGAATGCCGCTAGATCTTAATGCGGTTATGTAAACTGACGTTGAGCGATACCAAAAGCGCTGTCAGTATCGGGAAGAACCTCTCCTAGCCGTTCGATACCAAACGAGGTTTCAGACAAGGCGACGCTTTATCGTGCGACTTCTTCAATCTACTCCTGGAGATAACATTGGTCTTAACAACCGTGTCGTTAGTTCCGCTTTATTCAGAATGGATAAGGAAGTGAAGCAAATGGATCTGGTGGTGAACGATGGCAAGACGGAATATCTCCTGTTATCACACAAAGAGGCGTCGCACTCGCGACTAAGCACCCATGTCACTGTTGACAGTCATAACTTCAAAGTTGTAGATAACTTTGTCTATATTGGAACCAGCATCAACACCAACAACAACGTCAGCCTCGAAGAATAATTTCTGCCAACAGAAGTCAAGACTTTCGTTATTTTCGTCCTGCTATATGGCGCAGAGGCATGGACGATGACAACATCTGATGAGCCAAGGATTTTTCGAGAGAAAGGTTTCGTGTAAGATTAATGGTCTTTTTTGCATTGGCAACGGCGAATTGACATATTTCTGGGAATTAAGAGACAGCGGCTACTATGGCTAGATCATGTCGTCCGAATGCATAAAAACAATAGAGCTCTGAGAGTACTCAGTGCAGTACCAGCCGAGAAAGCAGAGTAATAGGAAGTAAGAGGAAAAGTTTTCGTTTCTGTTCCTTAGCTTGGATTATCCAATCTCACAGAGCTGAATCTAAATTCGGTCCACAATATTGCCTTCCCCACCAGAGAGAGTGGGAAGGGTCAAGGTAACCAAGGATGCAGGAATAAGTAGCTATACACATGGTTCCAAACTAGATAACCGCGTGGGGGGTGATGTTTTCTCAGCAAAATTAGACACTAAAATCGCCCTCCGTCTATCAGACCACTGTAGTGACTTTCAAGCGGAGATCACAACAAATAAAGTGCTTTTGTTCTGACTAGGAGTGTGCCTACAAGAAGATATATATTTATGTATATATATAGATAGCTCGGCGGCTTTGAGATAACTAAAGGTTCTTAGCTTTCGCGTAAGTTAGTAAAAGAATACCTGGACCTATAATTTATTTTAGGATAAACCTGATAGCGTTAATAGCTAGACTGTCAATAGAGTTCAGTGCCTATCGGAAATTGAACGCAACCGAAATGTGGTTATTATATTGTTCTGGCTCGCCGAAGCGTCGTGTTGGAGAAATATTGTGGCAGCGTAGTTGGTAACCGTCCGGCCGATTAACTTGCACATTGCCAACAACTTCTCATAGTCTTTGACCCAAGTATGGCAGGCCAGCGACTTGAGGTTCATATTGCAGCTCTGTCTTAAATCCTCAAATTTTAGGGTTGCTTACCGTAGGAACCTTGATATCATCAATAGAAGTCTAGTCTGTTAATAGAGTAGCCGTGGATTTGGAAGGGAAATGTCCTAGACTTCCTATGGAACCCCCGTTTCCCCGTGCTTGTGGACCGCTCAAATAGTTCATGGTCCACCTCCTTAGCAATAGAGTTCCCTAGTTTGATGTTCTCAAAAGGCGTTGAATACTGTGTCAAAAGCTTTCAATAAGTCCAAGCAAGGACAGTCTTCTCAAAACGCGGTTTGTGTGTGTGTTGTGTTATGCTGGTTCTGTGCACCATCACTCTTGTTGGCTCATCACATTTCCAGCATTTCCACTTGACCTTGCCATTGTCGTAAGCGAACCGTTTTTCATCATCCGTAACCATCTGCTTCAGAAGCGGATCGATTTTGCGGCGACTTCGCAAGGATTCTCAGATTAAAATTCTCCCACTACCTTTCGGAGACTTAAAACATTCTTAACCATACAAATCTATGAGCCTTCAAAATTTCAATATCAAAAATCTAAAAGTTGAAAGCCTTAAACACTTACTCGCACAATTTTTCGTCAATAATTTCCATTCTATTTCAAATAAAATTAAACTCTCCGACATTCAAAATAGAACTGTTTCTTCCATGAAAGTTGTTGAGATGTGGCTGCGCATCAATCACAGCCGAGGCATTCTCACCGCTTACAACTTACTCGCTACAATCATTCATGATAGTTGCTCTTGGTCACCCCTTGGTTTGGGCAAATACTAGACATGGTGAGGAAACAATTTCAACAGGCATTCCCCGCTATTTCACACGCACAAAAGCAACAAAGACCAGCAAAGCGAATAAAAAGCTTTGCCAAAGAACATGAACTGTAGCTTAGACCATCATTCATCGTCATCAACACATATGTACAAGCATACAAACAGGCGCATTGCACATACGAGTGTACATAGAGTGTGTGTCTGTGTGCATTCGTCAGCGCTCGCACGGAAAGTGTGAAAACTTTACATTAATGGGGCACAATTTAGTTGGCAATGAGGACAAAAAAAATCAGCTTAGCAAAAAATAGAAAATAGCACTATTTGTTGTTGTTGTTGTGTACAGTTTGTCTGCTATACAGCTTAACTGTACATTGCCAGCAGTTATATTAGCCAGTTAAGTTGTTTTTATTGTTGTGCAACCGTTAAACGTTTCAACACTAATTACCACTCATTAAGTTGTCTTAGCCCCAAATGCTTAGCAACATGACCCAACCCCTCAGCTTAACATACAACAAATTGCTGCAACATGAACACATATATATACGTAGAAACTATGTGTACTATGTGAGTGTGTAGCAGTTGAGGCATCAATCTCGTTGCAAATATTTGGTTGGGAAATATGTACTTAAGACAGGGTATGCGTCAGCTCCCATTTTCCACTTTTAAGCCAAGAAGCCGGGAAGCCTGATATTTGGTTAGAAATTCTTTGAAATTCAGCCGGGAAGTAAGCAAGTAGCATTTACTTACGAACTAAACGTATTTTAGTATTAGTAAAATTTCTTCAAGAAGCGATTTAGGTTGAAAGCTAGAAAACTACTTTACGAGGAATTAATTCATAGCAAACTCAATAAGCTAAATTTATTTTAATTTATACACAAATTCAATATACAAATTGTGCTAATAAGATAATTTTTTTTTTCTTTTTTTTTTAGTTTTAACGTTAAAATGACGGTTTAACATTCCATTGAAATTGAAACAGTGTGCGCCTGCTATTTCTAGCCTCTCCTAGTTCTCGGGCTTCACTGTTTACATGATTTTGCAACCTTTTTGCATGTTCCGATGCTGTTTCGCGAATGACTTCCCGAACCATTTTTAAATGAAAATAACGATGCAGTTCCGAATTGCGTATGTACCACGGGGCGGCATTTACCATTTTTCGCAGTACTTTGTTTTGGAACCTTTGAACCGCTTCAATGTATAAAGGAGCGGCGCATCCCCATAGTTGAATTCCATATGTCCAAATAGGTTTCAAAGTTTGATTGTAGACTAGGAGTTTTTTCTTGCCGATCAACCAGTTTATTTTGTGGTATTTTAGTTTTAGTTCTGTCACTTTTTTTTTTTTTGTTTATGCTCCTTCCAATTCAACTTTGCATCCAACGTCATCCCCAGATATTTCACCGAGGTGGAATACGGGATTACTTCATTTCCAATCTGTAAGGAGATGTACGTAGATCTTTTGTTAGTGAAGTTTATATGGATAGACTTCGATTCGTTTAAAGTAATGTACCATTTCTGTGTCCTTTCTACAATTTGATTTAGTGAAGATTGCATTCTGTGCGACGACTCAACTTCTTTTTTGCCGGTCGTAATGATGCAGGCATCATCTGCAAATGTGGCGATTGCGCAGTTTGGCGGCGTAGGCATGTCGCTAGTAAAAAATATGTATAAGAGTGGACCCAGGACACTACCTTGGGGTACACCTATCTTTATCGGCTGTAAAGTAGTATATGATTGTCCCTGCTTGATTCTGAAGTAGCGGTTGTTCAGGTAAGAGTCAACTAGATCGATTAGATACTGTGGAAAATAAAGTCTTAATTTAAGAAGTAAGCCATGGTGCCATACTCTATCGAACGCCTGCTAAACGTCAAGTAAGACAGCTGTGCAATTGTGCTTTTTTTCCATCGCATCTTCAATTATGCTCGTTACTCGATGAACGTGATCGGTTGTGGAGTGTTGAGATCTAAATCCAAATTGATGAATGGGTATAAGTTCCCTTTCTACAATTATGTTCTGAAGTCTTTTTATGATTACAGCTTCGAGTTGTTTGGACAAAATAGGCAACAGTGAAATTGGACGATATGACGGGGCTTCATGCGCGCTTTTGCTAGGTTTTTGTATCATGATGATTTCAGATACTTTTCATGACAGTGGGACGTGTCTGAAATTTAAGCAAGCGTTTATTATCGTCGTAAGCTTTACTATTGCTTTTTGCGTTAGATTTTTTAGTAAATCAGCAGTCACCAAGTCGAAGCCGGGAGCCTTTTTTGGTTTCAATCTACTTTTAATAATATTTTCTACTTTTTTATTTGTTGCTGGTTGGATTTCACCCACGCATTGCGATTCCTCCAGCTGAGGTAGAGTACCATTGACCGCAAAAGAACTAAATGTTTTAGTTAGTTTCTCCGAGAAAACTTTCGCTTTTTCTTCATCGCTTCTGGCCCAGGATCCGTTTGGCTTCCTGAGGAGTGCATTCGACAATATTGGTTTCCTTGCGTTTTTAACAGCTTTCCAAATTGAATAATCCGTATGTTTGTGCGTTGGCGTTAATTTCTCAATATAATTAGAAATATTATGATTCGTAACTAACTTTATTTTGGTGCTGAGAATCTAAGTTAAATTGTTTAGCTCTGTTTTATACTGAGGAAATCGCGTGATTTGCCATTTTTTACGTAGTTTTCTCTTTTTCTTTATAAGTTCTCAAATATCGGAAGGGTATTTAGTGTAAAAGTTTCTTTTTTTAGGAACAGGAGTACTTTCCCAAGCCGATTCTTGAATAGTTTTCGTAAATGCATGAACTTCGTCTTCTAACATATCTTTAGTAGTTAYATTTACTTTAGAATCAATATTTTTGTCGAGCATAACTTTGAAATACTCCCAGTCCGTATGTCTATTAGGGAGATAAGGTGGTATGTCGATTTCTTGTAGATGACCATTTAAGATTAGATATACTGGCGAGTGGTCCGAATTTAAGTTAAATCCACTTTCCATGGTAATGAATATTTGTCGAGTGATGAAAAAGTGTCGATCAGGTCAGGTAGTTTTCTTGTGTCGGAAGGCCAGTAAGTCGRCTTGCCAGTAGACATAAAGTCGCATCCAGTAGCCGTAGCAGCTTTAAATAACTCTCTCCCCTTCGGTGTCGTAACTCTCGAGCCCCATTGGGGGTGTTTTGCGTTAAAGTCACCAACCATGATCAATTTTCCATGGTGTTTTAGTATAAGTTCCGTGTACAAGTCCATTTTGATATTGTGTCTGGGTGGGCTATATATCGCGGTAATACTTATTTTGCCGAAACTAGATTGAACCGATATGGCCGTGGTTCGAAATTCTGGGACACTTATATTAATTTCTTCATAGTGGAGAATATTATCTCTGATAATTATGGCACTCCCCCCTCTCGCATTGTTATTTGGGTGGTTGGAATAGTATGTCTTATAGTTTTTGAACGAAAGTCTCATTTGTAAAATGGGTTTCTGATATAAGACTAATATCAATTTTTTCAACATGGAGTAATGTCTCTAATTCTTTACTACGTTTGAGTAAGCCATTTGCATTCCATGTCATAATTTTTACCGGTTTCATTTTTGCGCCTTATAAATTATTGGTAATATCACTAATAGCACTRGAATTTGTTTGGTTTGCAGACGTATGTTGTTGTACCTGATTACTATCTTTAGTTATGCTGGCAAATGAGGGTTTTTCAGATTGCTGACTTACATTAGTAACTTCTTTCTGAGGAGCAGTAGAAACGGTTGTACTTATGCGTTTTGGTTGTTGGTTATGCTTTTTATTTTTTTCGGTCGCGTTTCTAATTTTTTGCAGTTGTTTTGCCACTTCACATCCCCTATAGTTCGCAAGGTGACTTTGATTGCAGTTACAACATTTTGGCGGTAGATCGGCTGGTTCTACAAATTGCTGGGCAATCCAGAACTAGGTGTTCTGGAATTTCTGGTTCCATCTCACAAAATAGGCAGTTTGCACAATAGGCTTTGCCCATGTTGAACAACTCTTTCTTGAATCTGCAGTGCTCATTATAGAGCGCGGCAGAATTTTTCTCGGAGGATGTATCTTTTAACTTTGCTAGATTGTAAGCTATCAATAGCAGCTTGGCGTGGCGCTTGACTATCGGTGAGTGTAGCGTTGCGTTGATTGCACTAGTTGCCATTATGACAATGTCATCTGCCCATGTTACCGTATCCCATTGTATGTGAGAAACTCAAGGAGCTCATCTACTACTAGACCCATAGTAGGGGAATTGAGTCGCACCCTGTGAGCAGCCCCCGTAGTATCCAGACGATTCTTTCTTGTGTGGACGCATTGCCAAAGCACCTTCAATGTCAAAAAAGGGTTATATCGCAACCTCTCTATTTTTCAGAGAATTCTGAAGTTCTACAGTAACCAACTTAAGTGTTAATTGATTTCCCTGCTCTATACGCGGGCTGACTGCCTAGGGGTGCAATTTTCAGCGTCTTCTTATATATCTCACCTACAATCGTTTCCATCCCTTTAAGCATGAAGGAAGTAAGAACAGTTTGGCCAGTGAATAGTCCTCCTTTCCTATAGTGGGTATGAAGATTACCATCGGTAAAAGACGAGCTAGAGAATACTAGGTTATGATAAATGGTAATATTTACGAAACTACAGTGACATAGTATGCATGTCTATATTACTTTCAGTGGGGCTGTGTTTTTTAAATCTCCTACTTTGAGAGGTTGCCAACTTCTATGAAATTATAGCTTAATAACCTGATCCAAGTATATCTTGATAAGTTTGCTTAAGGCAGTCAAATATTTACTTATGAAATGCTGAACCACTTCATACACAATTCGTCAATTACTGTATTTTTTTCTTAATCTGCAAACATTTTAACTCAACATGTTATTCTCTACAGAGTTCAATTACCTGTAATAACTGTAAAATCGTAAAATAGGAAAATAACAACAAATCATTTTTTTTTATTGAATTGCCGCTTCTATTTTTTCATGCCGCATTATGAGTTGGTAAACACCTCTTAAGCTTCTCCATTCTTTTCTCTCCGAGAGTTCTGATGAGTCACTACTAATATGTGATGAATGCCGTTATTCTGATGGCTCGCAATTCCTCCTCCATAGTCCAAAGTTGCTAGCTTTTGGACAAATTGCTTTCTTCATGCCTTCTTTTCTCTTCCTTTATGCCTCTAATTGATGACAGTACAGATATGAGTTAAGACTTTGACCTTAAAGGAACCACTCACAGTAGATAATTTCAGCTAATTGCACCAAAAATATAATAAAATCTTCCTGACAGTTAATTCAGACTTGATCGCCATTTTCATCATTTTTTAACTTCTGCACATCGGAATAGCGCTTACTTGTGGGGCTTGGTCATAACTCAAGTTCTGATTCCGTTTCCTCACCATTGATCTTTGATATCAAGCACGAAGACCAGTGCGCGAAAATCTAAGCTGGTGGTATGGTCTATGGTTACGGAGTAGTTATCCAACTATTTCTATGACACCACACAATGCTTTCAAGAGTCGATTAGCTACTGCTGCTGCTACTGATGTCACGTTCAAGGAAGTTTCTACCATCAAGGAGTTCATCAGGACCTCATCAAGTTTGTTGTACCTGCTGCTACCTCTGCTTCACCTGCTGGACAAATAATGAAAAATATGGACTATTTTCTTCTTGTTTAATACGTCATTGATGTGTGTTTAAGCAACACTGAGTTAAAGGATCAGTAGGGTAAGGCTTCTTTTTTTTAAGAAGGTTTCATTCTACAATAGAACTTTTTTTCACATATCATGAGGTATATCGTGGAGTGTATAAACGATTTTTTTCTGAACTTTTGATGTCATATGTCGAAGAAATGGCTGGGTGATTGAGATGTGTTTTTTCACTGACGGACACGATTTCTCATGTTTGGATCATCTGAAACACAAAAACCCAATTTATTCTAAAAAAGTACGTAATGTAGTAAATGATTATCTTCCATACTAGAACCATGAAAAAATGTTGAGAAATAAAAAAGTAATTAATGTTTTTTTTTTTTTTTTTTAATTTTCCCCATGTTTTTTTCCATAAATTTTATCATAACATTGTCAATAAATTATAAAAAATATATTGACGATAGCCAGGCGTTTTGTGAACATAAAAAAAAATAAAGGGAACAGAAAATGTCAAAACAAAAAAAAAATTTTTTTAATATTGCTCTACTAACTCCTTCAGCAATCACAAAACTATCAGATAGCTTAGATTGTCAAAAAAGTCTTGCGGTATTTCCCCTAGTTGGCGCTGAGAGCTCTTAGTTCTAGTTTTTGGAAAGCTCATTTCACGCGCTAACACGTGTTTGATGGAGCAAAATAAAGAGAAAATACGGCCTATTTTACAATACTACTACGATAATGGCAAAAATGCATCTCAAGCCGCCAATAAAATTTGTGCAGTTTATGGACCCGATGCAGTTTCCATTTCCACCGCACAACGATGGTTTCAACGTTTTCGTTCTGGTGTAGAGGTGGTCAAAGATGCGCTACGCTCCGGAAGACCTGTCATCGAAAATTGCGATAAAATCGCTGAATTGGTCGAAAGAGACCGGCATAGTAGCAGCCGTAGCATCGGTCAAGAGCTGGGCATGAGTCATCAAACCGTTATAAAATAAAAAAATAAATAAATAAAAAATACCGCAAGACTTTTTTGACAATCTATTATTTTAGTCGGTGGCGTCACACGTTCGCAGAATGGCGCTGACAGGCCAAGAAGACTGCAGGTACAGTTTAGAGCAGGCCACCAGGGAAACAATGGTGCAACTCTATTTGTCCCGCATTGGCAAGACTACGCTGTTTGATACACTGAAGAAAGTATCGATAATGACTACTCTTTGTGGACTTAGGAACTGAGTTCCTTCTGGTATCGCAAATGTATGGTTTATTGGCCTACTAGATTAACCTAACCTAACGTAACCTATATTTGTGTCATCCAAATATATTTACTGACAAGCAGAAACCACATAATTGCAAAGCAAAGTTGAAGCGAAATTTCGGCTTTAATTTTAACACAAAACGGTGCTTTAACAAACTTTTCAAATTTTATTATAAGTGGTTTGCTATTTGTGAGTATGTGTGTGGGTGGGCGGATAAGTGTAGGCGAGTACTCGAAAGTTCAACAGGAAGTGCACTGAAAGCGTTGGCTTTACACAATCGACTTGTCAAATTTATAAAACGTTTATATTTTTATATGTGTGTGTAAACATATACATATATGTGTATTTGTACACATTAAGTTTGTATTTGTACATCTTCTTTGGAAAACAAACGCTATTGTGCGTTATTGTTGTGCAACCAGCGCGCGTATTTGTTGTTATGATGCCCATCACTCTTTGCTGTGCTTAGCAAACAAAGCACAAAAGAAGCTGCCGAGTAGCAAGCAAAGCGACAGCAAGAGCCAGTAGCTGCAACAGCAGCGGCAGTAAACAATGAAAATTATTGAACTCAGGCAAACAAGTGGGAGTCACAGCGAGTCACCGGCTTCCGCACTCGAGCATATGCATTTCCAAATACGAAACTCAAAAACACAATTCATGCATATGAATGTGTTGTACCGTTACAACATGCACATACGTATGTGTATGCATGTGCGCTTTGTCGCAGCAAGTCAAACAATCAGAATAGATGTATGTATGGCTGGCGAAAAACGTGACGAAAGCAAGTCAAGTCAAGTTGAGTCAAGTCAAGTCAACCAAGTGCCAGCTAGTGCCTGAAAGTCTTGGAAGTCATGGTAGCGAAAATCTCGAAGCGTCAAAAAGTTTAACAAGATTTCGACAACTGAACTGCGACGCAAGCGGCACAGCAACACAGCAACAGCGGAGGGAGCAACATATTCGTGTCGGGCATAGAAACAAAGCGAGCTAAGGAAGTTAGCTAATTCAGGAATAACAATAAAAACCAATGTGTATGCATGTGTATATGTGTGTGGGTGTGGAAGCAAGTAAGCAAGCAGTAGTTACAGCACAAATACAATTACAACAAAAATAAGGACCACTAAAAATAGCAACCATGGTTCAAAGCACAATGGGTATATATAAATATGTATATATATATATTTACTCTAAACAATGGTGAACTGCTGCTTGCTCTGTCTTGTATTTGTATTTATGTTTGCCTGTCATCGTTTGAGATTTGTCATGGTTATAAGCATACATATACATATAGTTAGCCAATAGCTATTTGCCAAATCCATAACTTTTCGAACACGACATATTGCTAAGCAAACGTGTTAGGGCACAGCTTGGTCTTCTAGCAGCATCGGAGGCAAGCTTGAGCTTTCCTGTCCTTATATTCGAACAGCAGTCGAATTCGGGCAGCGAATAGCAAAATTTCAAATTCATCTTTTAGATTTCTTCAGCCATTTTAAAGCGATAAAGATTGAGTAAGAACGTTCATTTCGAATTTAAAAACCGCATTTGCACACCATAAATATGTGGGTTGAAAGTTCGGTTGCTCTGAGAGCGAGTGTTTAGTGTCTTTTTTTGTCTCTCTATACAATGATGTGCCAGTTTTTCACGTACATCCGATTAAAGAGTGCATTTATACAGGCCGAAACTGGAAATGAAGATTCTTATAGTTGAGTTGCAACCGAAAAACTTGGATTTGACTGGGTTTTCATTAGAAATAGTGTCATTTGGGTTAAGATATTTTTTACCAAGTCGAGAACGCCATTATATTTTGACATAGCAAGTCAATTGAAAAGTCACACCCGACACATGCATAGATGACGCTACTAGAATTAAATCCATATGATTTTTAGTTAGCCCTAATCTTCCAAAGACGCGTGTATAAACTTGACAGATGTTGAATCATTAGTTTGTGATTTATATCCATTTGAGTGCAGCAATTTTTGTTATTGTAAAAAAAAAAAAAATGGTTGAAAACGAACTTAACGTTTTGATGAAATATTGCTCTTTGAAGGTCAAAAATACAGTTGAAGTGAAAACTTGGCTTAATGGCTAGTTTCCAAATATTGCCCAGGTAAATCAACCATCTAAGATTGGTATACTAAATTTAGACGTAGTAAAATGAGCACAAAAGGCGTTGGAGGCAGTGAACGCCTCCGACGAAAACATCAAAAAAGTCCACAAAATTATTTCGGATGTCCGTAGAGTGAAGTTGCCGATCATATCATTTATGAATATTTGGTTATGAGAAGTTTGCTCTGTGCAAAGTGGGTGTCGCGCGAGTTCACTTCTGACTAAACACAACGACGTTAATGATTCGGAGCAGTGTTTGGAGATGGGCAAGAGTAATAAACCCGATTTTTTGTGTAGATATGTGACAATGGATGAAACATGGCTCCATAATTTCACTCTAAAGTTTAGTTCAACTATTTACTTTCATTCCAATATATATTTTGTTTCAGAACTATGGGTTGTATGGAAGTTACAGGCAACGGATCTTATTTAATCTTATAAACAATAACACCCATACACTATTATAAGTCTCAATCAATTCATATATGCAGTAAAATCAATGGAGAATATATTAAATATTAATTAGAACCATTCGTATCATGACACACAAATTTTTGAGTAGACCATTAAACACTAATCAATAAATCAAAGAAGTTATTCGCTCATATATCTGTCTAAATGTGTGAAACAGCTACTGAAAGCTATTGTTTTGCATGACATCGCTTAGAAAGCAGTGCAATACAAATTTCTAAAGCATTTAACAATTTAAATTTATTATAGCATTATTTGAAAATTTATCTTTCGTCAATATGTCTAATAGCTAATTGTTATTCGTACTGAGTTCTTGAACTAAATGAGAAATCGAAAGCGAAGAAACCTGCTTCAAGTTGTGTTCTAGAAAGTATCCCAAACTTAATTCGAATATGCGTTATAATTTAATTAAATTTATTAATGCTTAAACACTAGGTATTTTGAACATTTTCTTACTATTTCGTACACTTATTTTATGTTAGGTTAGCTTGGACTAAGCTTGTGAGTCATATATAGACCAGTTTTGTTATTAACAATACCAGTTGGAGTGCCATTACCTATTTCATAAGATGTAGTCATCATTAAGGATGCCAGCGCTTGACTTGAATTTCAATAGGTTTTGTGAATTCACTATCGACACCGCTTCCGTTGTTTCATACTTTGACTTTTTTCAAATAGCTGCCGTTTTGTCGGATATTAAAAAAATTTGCTGTCTGATTAGAAGCATTAAGCAAACACAAAATTTTTTTTTTTTTTTGGTTTCAGAAATATAATGGTGCAATTTATTACCAAGGACTACGCACCTGCAATGATGCATTCCATACTTTCATAATTGAAACTACAATTTTATATTACTCTAAGGTAAGAATTGTGATGAAAGAAGGATTTTTAATGAGTTCAAGCTGAAGTAAAATACCAACGATTTTTGTTGGAAGTATTAAGAATTTCGTACCATATAGTTTGCAGAAAGTTGTTGTACTATAACACTTTGTCTAAATTCTACAACAACTCTATAATATAGTCCTAAATATTCAAGTTGATCCAAGTAATAGTTTCGGAGATACAGCCTTGAGAACTTGTGCGCTAATTAAGGAACCTATTCCTTATAATAGTAACAAACACCAAAACAACCTTTGTTTCAGTAAAAAGAATGCAAATAACGGTGAATTGGAACAATTAAAATGTACTTAGTAGTAAGTAAACATACTAGTTAGTAAATAAATAGAAGTAAGAACCATGTAATAAGTTATAGCCCTGATAGACGACAGCGCTAACTTGCATTAGCGGGCTTAATTTACCTTTACTTTCGCATTTTTTTTTTACCAGATTTGAGTAGGCAACTTTGCTCAAAAATGGCCAATTTTTGCTATTTTTTGATAGATGTCGCTTGTGTCTGCCGCCTTCTTTGCGTTTACATATTTGTTAATATTTGCAGATAGCAGAAAAAAACAACGCACAGTTTGTTATCCATTTTTCCAATATTCTTAACTTTTTCGCACACTTTTTTCGCATTACAATCAATGATTGCTTTTAATTTCACTCTACTATCTTTGAACGTAGTTGATAATAAACGAATTTTTTCGTCAAATTTATATAGATTTTCCAAAAATACCAAAATTTCTATTAATAATTTTTCTTATTCATTTTATTTAATTTTTTTTGTTTTTTTTTTTAATAAATAAAAAAATTCACAATCAGCTATGTGAATGCCCAATTCTGCCATCTGTCACCATAAAATTTCAAGGCGCATTTACGGTTGCTTAATGCGTATTAATTTTGCTCGTCGTCGTCAGGGCTATTAGTCTTAAGAGTATTAATAAAGAGTACACATTTCGGTGTAGCTCAAAAATATGTGAAATATTTTGACTCATTTTTACTTCTGTTAAAAATTAGCTCGCTCGAGGCTAGCTAAGTTAAGTGCGCCGTCTTTAAATGCGTTTTTCTCGAAACTGTAGTGTTGAAGTCGGTTGGTAATACTTCTCGAGAACTACTCAACCGAGCCTAATGAAATTTTCTACAGGCCTTTGAGATACAATTTTTAAAGACTGGGACGAAGGATTTTTTTCGTCATTGCTAACCAAAACTCTTCTACACGTGTGTTCGTTCATCCATTTCTCACGCAAAGGTCTTGCTGTATATGTGTTAATTTCCCCGCTAATACTTTTGATACTTGTATATTGAATTTTTGGTAGCCGTTACTTGCTGCGATCTTATCGCTTCACTCATAAATGCATCGAAAAGCTGCCATAAGTAAACAGTACGTTTGGTATTATGAAAATTATAATATGTATATGAATTTTTTTTATTCATTAAAACCAAATTTAAAATTAAAATATATCTTTCTTATTCACTGTATCTTTCCATTAAACTACCAGCTTCATTAAGCGTAATTCAGTTAATGTCAGTGACATTCTGTGACTTTTTAGTTTGAATATTTCAACATTGAAAACAGTGGTGAAAGTGTCAGCCAGTCAGACGTGAGTACGAAAAATGCAAAAGCTATTAAAAATGCAATAAGAATATTAAAGAAAATTAGCAGTGAGTAGAGAATAAAGATGAAATAGAAGAAATTTCAAGTTTTTCGAAACTGATTAATGCTGAGCGTTATTTTAAAGTTAGCTTGAGAAGGCAATACTCTTGGTTATAGTGAGTTGTATAATACTGAAAAGTAGTTCTTTGAGATTAAGTGCAGTAAAAAGGAAAAATATGAAAAGCTAATTTTTATACAAACTAAAGACTTTTTGTCTAAATGTAATATTTAAAGTTTTTACCTCATAAGATACTCCAAAAGGACTTTTGCTATATTACCTACATACATACATATATATGTACGTCTTATGCATATCAAAAGTGTCATTAAAACAATAGGCTTCACATTAAGAACGAAATAAAGACACAGAAAAACAGATATGCGACAAAAGTACGATAAAATATCCATACATGCTTGTATAGACATATCTATCTACATATAAATATATAAGCAGTCATACAGAAAGCCACTCGTGCCATGCTTAACAATATGTATATGGTATATGTATGTGTATATATATGGTACGGCGTGTTGATAAGTAATATTATTTGACACTTCAGCAGCAACAAAAAAGCAGAACACAGACGACGACAGAAGAAATGTTACTATGTACATACATAGTAAGTATATATGTACATGTATTTTTAAATGTCTAGCAGACGCTGGCGAAACAAGAGACGACAAATCACGGACAGAATTAGCAATGGCGTAGCATTAACGGAATACATATTGAAGAGACGATGGCAGACATATATGTTATATATATGTAGATATACTCCAACATGCACATGTAACTACGTTTGTATGTGTGTAAGTGTAATAAGAGTAGAGAGGTTAACAAAGAAGCATCAAGACTGTTGTGTGTGAGCATAATTGTTTGACTTTCTCATTTAAGATTGCACAAGCAACAATCGTGGTAAGCTTGTCATTACATGGCATATAGTCAAGATGTTACAGTAGGGCGCTGCTTAAATGGACTGTTGATTATTAGTTCGAAGTCAAAGTACGTGTTCTAAGCTGCGCTAATTGAACAAAGTGTTCAACTAAATAGCCAAGGGGTATATTTAGTGATATCACCGGATTATTATGTTTATAAGAAATCAAGAAAATTTTAATAAAGTTGGTTGAAAACTAAAAAAGTTTAGAAAACCAAATATTTAGCTCTTAAAGTTGCGACCACTGACTTTTTCGGTACTAAATTTTTATAATTTCGACTCGTTGTTGAATCGTTTATCTTTCCATGAAAAAATGGTAAATCTTACTGAAGAAAAATTTCAAACGAGCAGGAAAAAATATGACACCGTTTGCTTTTGCGGTATACTTTTCTATTGCAAACACGGTTTACCGTACCCAGACTTATCAGTTATAGTAGATCTCCCATTCTAAGTTCATCTTTGATTTACTTTTATGCTGTATGCTTACGCCGAGAATTTTACCATGGAAAAAATAGAACATTAAAGAATGAGAATGCTTGAAATTTTGTGGAATCATCACTAAGGATTAGTTGAAAATATTCCTCAAGGGTTTTTTCATTAGTTTACTCTATCATGAACACACGCAATTGAGGGCTCAAAGCAGTGAGTGAAGATCAGGAAGTCATCAAAAACGTTCCTCATGCGTGTTTCTATAGACCTCTGTTGTTGATGATAACAACGTCAGTGCTTTAGTTAAAGAAACAATGCTTAAAAAGAGGGCTTGGTAATCGTTGAATGGACGTCAGAGAGTTAGCACAGGATGGCAACATCTCTTGTGGAACGACTAAATACATTTTGGTTAATGTTTTTGGTATGAAGCGTGTCAATGAAATGATGTAAAAAATTACTTTGAGCTGAGTTCAGAAAAGAGCGGCTTGAGAACGTAGCTGAGAACCTTTCATTCGCCAAAGGCATTATTATTGGCTTCCATAATGGATTTGTGAATGTGACGTCAAAAAATTTTGCAAATGGCGCTCCAAAATGAGCCGAAATAAAAAAAAAAAAAACAAATTCGCACTGCATACATATTTGCATAAAAATACAAAAAAAAAAATAAAAAATAAAATTCGAATTTCGGTACATGTAAATATATAGTTAATGTTATATAGTATAGTTATACTTATATACATTTGAACCCAGCGCTATTTCAACTATGGAAAGAATTTCAAAATGAAAAGACATGATGAATGGCGTAGCAGCGAATGTTTTGTACAACAAGACAAATCGAGTCAGTACGAGCGGAGCGGTCTCTTCGCTTTTCCTTGTCGTGTTCATTGCTATAAATGCCGGTTAGGGCTGCAAAATGTTTTCTCGTATAAAAAATAGACTAAGTCAAAAAGCCAAAGTATGAATACTTGCGTAAAAGTAGTATCGGTGATAATATTCTTTCGAAGATTGTATCAAAATAAGTTCCAGATATTTTTGAATTTAAAAAAAAAACCCACAGATATTAGAAATTTTACCCGTAAAGCAGAAAATGAAGTGAAATTAAAACCACAATTCTTCTTAACCTCCAAAAACCTTATTTTTCCAGAAGTTGGGAGAACAGGAACAAGCGCTGGTTTGGGGGGCAAAGTCTTGTCTAAAATGGTTTGAATGTAAGTTGATGAAGTGCTATCTCATGCATTATAGGACCTTCACGGGTGAGTTTAAACCACCTCCGCTTGGCCGAAGCTTTTATACTATGTATATCGCTTTACGGAGATATGTCTACTATATATATTATTTCTATATATATTATTTCTATATACTCTCTCCTTCTCTTACTTCAAGTGGATAGTTCGTTATTCTTTCATATATAAATTATTTTTAAAAGAGAGCAAAGAATTAACGTATCGTTTGGGTAGAAAACAGATACAATAATATGATATTTGTGTCTCACATCTCTTCGGCATATGATAATCGGAAATTGTTAAAAACAGAAATATTGTCAGAGTATTTGAAAAATCAATTATTTAAAAGAGAAATATTTTAGTAAATAGATTAAAGGACGTTTGGACGGTTTTGAATGAAAACTGGAATAACACATATATGTAGTAGACAGTAGTCTGTAGCATGTAGTCTGAATACTCTTCACTCAGAGAGAGTCAACGTGTGTTTGTCAGCGTAGTTTTAAATAAAAGTGGGTTCACATTTTTATATTAGAGTTTGCTTTGGCTTATGACTTTTGAGTTAGAGAAAAATATCCTTGGTAATATGGTAATATTATAGATGATTTTATCGAGAAATACTTAATATTTTTCGAATGAAAACCCCTCGTACGGTTCTAAAGTAGACAAAATTTGATTTTAAGGGATTATATGGGTTTACGGGTTTCAAAAAATCGAATTTTTTCGATCGCTCCAAGCTAGCTAGGCGGAGTGCGCGATCTTTAAACGCCTTTTCCTCGAAACTGAAGTTCGTTGGTAAGAATTTTCGAGAACTATTTAACCGACTTTCATGAAATTTTATACTGATCGTTGAGATAGAATTCTTAAAGACTTGTGCGGGGAATTTTTTTCGATTACAACTAACTAATTGAAAAAAAAAGTCGCTAACCTATAATTTTTTTTGTTTTTTTGTAAAAATGTCTGCCTAAAATACAATTTTCAGTTTTTTCGTCCTTTGTCCAAGTTCTAAGTTAAGGTTTCAACTAAACCATGTATTTTTCACTTTAGATGATGCGAGTTTAAAGTATTTTTTTTTTCAAAATTTTCAGAATTTTTTTTTTAAGAGTGTATATTTGTGACAATAAAAACTTTTAATAAAACATTTAAGTTTTTATGTGATAAAAAAACTGTTGAAAAATTGCAATTTTTTTCCCGAGGAAACTTATGTAACCCACACACCGTCATATTACTCGTTTGTTACGACAGGGCCAAAAATCACCTAAAAATGTTTATGCTCAGAAAACACTAGACAGAAATTGAATTTCATTGAAGACTATTCATTCTAATAGCTACCACACCGCATTGAAACCTTTCACGTCTAATCAACCCTGATTTTATTGGGAAACTCATCGCTGTCAAGCTAAAATGTCATACACTAATTAACACCCGCTCAGGGAATTGCGCCTTAAATATTTTATTATTATTTACGCATTCATTTAGAAAGATTTTTGTTTTTGCTTTAACTTTCTTGGTCATCAACGCATTTTTGTATGCCCTACATACTTCATAATGACCTGTGCCAGATGTAATTGAGTTTTATATTCATTACTTGACAAGAAGCTACCATGGCGCAATCATGGCAACTAAAGTGGAACAATAGGGACAAACTGATGGTGATACGAAAACCCCGTGCAGACACAATGTAATGACTTTGGTAATTACAACAAGAATAGAAATAAAATAAAAACAAAAAATAAATTACAACAAATACAAAAAAAAACAAGAAGACATTATAAAAGAAAAGAGACATTGCAACAAAAGCGAACAGCAATAACAATGTAGACGTAAAGGAAGGTAATAAAGACAAAACTAACCATGACGTTGCAGTGTCTGTGAAATTATTGGTCAACAGTTGTGAGGTTGAGTTCACGAAGAGTGTGCAAGAGAAACATTTTGGAAACAGTAAATGACAATGGCGTATTTAACAAATGAACACATGGAAGAATGTCGTATGAGACTGCGAGAGTAATAGTAATAGTATGTTAAAAAGTCGCCTGTTTGTCAGAAGAATTGACAATGAAGTCATGACCATAGCCACATCACTTCGTTGTTGGTGATGATGATGACGATGAGGTGATGTGAACAAGCAGTGGGCGCCAAATTCGAAGAAGATGAGGCAGAAAGAATGCATTTTTGACTGCATTGACGACAATATCGTCTATGACAACCTAAAAGCATAGATGCGAAACGGAAACTGTCAAAAATGGCGTAGTGACTATGACGCGTGGGGGAAATTTTGTGGCAAATGACAGATGTCAAAGAGTGTTGATGTTAATAGCTTGTGCTGGCATTGTGTCAATCAGTGTTTTATGTTCGCTTTACATATATTATTATTAATGCGGTGACGTTAATTATTTTGATAGTTTGCATGCCTTTTGTTTGCCGCTTGATTGATTAATGCGGTGTTAATTTAATTTTCAATTAGTGGTGTCAAGTTATGTTTAAACATATGTACATATGCATAAAGACATAACATAAATATCAAATAAAACAAAGGAATTTTGTTTAATAAAGGGGAAAAATGTTTAGTAAAGCTCTTTACATTGTACTAGTCAACTATAAGGTTACTACCATTTATTTATAAGAGTTATAATTAATTACCTAATATTCGAAAAATTTTAAAATAAATGCCGAAAATGTTCAAAAATAGTTAAATTTTAAATTAAAACTAAATAGGGTTGCCATATTGTTTTTTTTGAACAAAATATGATTAATATGACATATTAAATTTCATTTATAAAATGCTTAAAAATTCAAAAATAGTTAATTCTTAAATTAAAAATTAAATAAAGCTGCCAGATTTTTTTCAAAGAAAAAATGGTTTTTAAGATATGCATACGGAATTTCCAAACTTCATAAAAAATTCAAAAATAATTACTTTTTAAATTAAAAGTGAAAGAAGGTTGCCAGATTATTTTTCGAAGAAAATATGGTTATTATGAAATTCATAAGGATTTTCATATACAAAATGCTTCAAACATTTATAACAAATATAGAAAAATATTTGGGACGCGATCAGTATTAGTATTACCATATTTGTTTCTTTTTAGAAAATGTATATTATGAAAAATATACGAGATACAATAAACTAAATGCTTCGAAATTTAAAAAAAAATCGACTGAAAATCTTTTAAAATAATTTTGTCATATTTACATATACATATTATGAAAATTGAAAGTATCTTCTCTAAGAATTTTGTTTATTTCATAATATATTTAAAAAGTTTTAATTTCAAAAATATGTTTCTCCGAATTATAGAGTTGCCAGATTATTTGATTTCAGAAATTTTCTGTTATGAAATTATAACAAGCCGTAACCTGTCTTATAAATAAAAAAAAAAAAATATAAAAATTTCAAAAAAATAGTTTAGTTGTAGTGCTACCATATGATTTTTTATGAAAATATATATACACAAACATGCATACATATGTATGATATGTATATTATGAAAATAAGAAATATGTTTCCTTCACAATATATTTCAAATTATTTATATATTATAGTTGTGATATATTTATTTTTGAATTATAAGTTTGTCGTCTTTTTGTGCAGAAAATACTTAAAAATGATAATGCGCGCAGTGTTGCCAAATGTTTTTTTTTAAGAAAATATATACAATATAAAAGTAAAACCAACTTTTTTACCGGCATATTTTTTTTTAAACAGTATACACAAGGTTTAGAAAAATGTTCCATGAAAAAGAAGAAAATTGCTAAACATAACTTTTATAATAAATACACAATAAAGGGGGCATACCGGGTGATGCAAATTAAGCAACAGATAAGAAATACACACTATGATCGATCTCATGGTCAACTTTTCTCAGTAGCATGGCCTTCAAAACCTCAAAGAATAGCAGAAATGCGAAAAGAAGGATTACCCCATTTTCAGTCAGGTATTGATTTAATGAAATTTTGTTAACAAAGTGGTTCCAGGTTATAATTTCTATTAAAACTATATACTGATTTAGCTTCGTGTAACTTCTGGCTATTCAGCAAATTCACATGTCCACTCCGAGGACACCGTGTTGACTCAATCGGGGATATAAAAGCTAAATCGAAGAAGGTGTGATGTGTACGCTTGGCTGTTGTTTATTTACGAGGCGAAAAAGCATGTTGGCATCAGAAAGATACTTTGGCGATATTTACCATATAAACATTTAAATAGAGTTTGCTTGAAATTTTGTGTTTCCAGTAATCACGTTTAAAGAACTAATTAGCACTAAAACATTCAGTGAAGATCATGAAGTCACCGAAATCTGGCCTCTGCTTTTAAACCGTCGTGTGATTATAAGAAGTGAATGGAAAATGAGATTAAGGGTTGACATGCCTGTATTGGCTCAAAAGGAAAATTCACTAGTTATAGAAAGCTTTTTCGCTTGGTAGAAAAATATAGTTTAACAACAATTATTACGATCTCGTCTCGCAGTAATGAATATGCCCCGAAATACATAAGACAATTAACAGTGGATCAAATTATGTGCTCGTTTTCCCACGAATAAGGAACGATGTCGTGAAAGAAAAATAATTGAAAGCCAAAAATACTATTTACTTACTGCATAACCTATTTCGAATTGTGGATATTCTTTGAAAGTTTGAAAAACTTCTCCAGTCTAAAGACCCTTCCCAATATCTGCTGAGTTCAACCCGCACAGCAGTAAAAACTTACACTAACTTTAGTTCTAATTGTAGATATGTCTGGCATAGCACAAAAGTTGATTAACTGTAGGCAGCATGTCATTACATATTTCTCACTCTTCGCGCCATCTTTTCATCTCTTCATAGCTAACAAACTTAAGTTTGTTCCACAGCTCTCACTTACACGCTGCTGCCAAACCCACTTTGTAAGATTTTCGCAAAAACAAATTACGCATTTCTAAATGTCCTTAAAACACTACTAACGCGTTCGTTATAACTTTTGAAATTTAATTTACACCATTAAAATGGTTTAGTTGTGAAGGAATTGCCGCTTGTAGTTGGTTGTAGTCGGTTCATAGTTGTTTGCTAGTTAGCGGTGTTGCTATGTCATGTTGTGATGCATTGCGTTTTGTCGTTTAGCAACACTGGTTTCGTCGTGCCGGATGACATTAGCCAAGTTAGAGTGCAGACATTACAAATTTAGACACATTCTACAGTTACGGTTACAAATATTTGCAAATGTATTAATATAAAGGGGATGTGGTTCTGCATTGCAGTTTGAGTTGTGTAATATATACTTGGTATATGCGAATCCATGTAACATGGATGCTTGTAATAGTGCCTTTGCATCAGCAGTTGCGACTGCAGGCGCTTTATGTATATATTATGATGCTTAAGGCGAAATAAAATAATTTTTCTTCCACTTTGTCCTTTTTTAATTAAGTCCTTTTTCGTTCTACTGTCCACTCGCTCACTGTATCTGTATTACTTATATAAGCAACGGTAAATTTTTCATGGGTCAGATGAGCATGCTGACAAACATTTTCCATCATGACAATGCTCGGCCTCTTGTTGCGAGACCGGTTGAAAGCGGTTTTGAAAAAAGTTTTCCCCCACCCGCATTAGAGCCCAGATCCCACTCCTTCTGACTACCGTTTGTACCGATCGATAGAGAATGCCCCGCTCTGGAATCCGGTTCACAACAGAAAAGGGTATCAGAAAGTGGTTGGATTCATTTTTGGCCTAGAAGTGGAGTTATTTTATAAAATCCACGAAAATGTCAGGAAACTGCCGGCAGGTGTACTACTGTGAAGAAAAGCCGAATATATGGAAGAGTTCAAACAGCGACATCTTACAATTCTCTTATTCTTTCATTGTTTTCCTGAAAACTTAGAGCACTGCGTGAAAGAGTGACTGGTGGCTTTTTCTCTGGGCAAGTATCGACAGGGTTGTCTGAGAGACGCTCTTAAATGCGATAAGGCTAAAAAATGTGTCGGACATTGATTGTCAAAGTTATATGGAAGCAGATAAGATGCACATATTCAGGTGCTTTTTTCTCCACTATCCAAGTTTTGCAAGCCTGTAGTTGGAACATTTCCACAGTCATACCTTCGAGGAAACTGTTGAAATATGTATTCGAAATCGACCTTAGCTGCCTCAACATTCTCCGAATTCACGAAACAGTTGTTAAAGTCAATTTCCGGAATAGCCTTTAATGCATATAGCAATCCCATAATTCCGGACTTTATTTATGAATAGCTTCTCTTAAACCACTCATAATACTCAAATATTATTTTTGGTTGACATTTTGGCCAGGCGGAAGGAATTTGGCGTGCACCGCACCTTGAGAATCGAGAAAAACTGTCAACATAACCTGACCTGGATTTTGCCACCATATTCGACCGAGTGATCTTCTGTTTTCGGGTTGTACAAGACTCATCGGCACGTACGTTTCATGACAGCTTGGTAGTCGGAAAGCATTGTTGATTTTGAACAGCTTTCACTTTTCTTAAGCCCAAATGATCTTTCAAAATGATTTACACTAATTCTGTCGATATTTTAATAATGCCAGTATGATCTCTGACTGTTAATTGTCGATTATTTTACGTATATCTATCCATGATGAAATGTGAACATTACTGTATACAATGAAAAAAAAAAAATTACAGTTCACTACAAAAACTGGTATTATTTGAATGAGTCATGCAGCCGAAGCAAAGTTGCATTAAGTTAAGCTTGGTAGATTTTCCAAAATCTTGAGGATTGAGCGAAATAATATGAATGAACCAGCGGACAAAATCGCGCACCGTGATGCATAGCCACCCAATCTATCTATCAATATTATTATAAGCTAATTATTACTCACCTTCCAACCGACGCGAGGGGCGCTATTGAATACGTGCGGAATCAGCCGAATCATTAAAGATAAGAGACTTTTTAAGCGTCAAGATCTAAAACTTCTCAGCTACAGAAACAAACATTTTAATAGTTAAAATTTAAAATACCTTATAAACAATTGTTACGATTTTATTTATTGAGATAAAGCATTCTGTTCTTTTTAATTTCGAAAAGTGAATCAGATAAATCAAATGTACAAGAATGGCAATTAAAAGCGTGATATATGCAATAGAATGCTTCGTTTAATTCAAAATTTTATTTATAATTTGATTTCGAGAGTCTAAGCTCCCTCGAAAAGCGAATTGGGATATTAAATTTAACTTCATACGGGGGAAAAACTGCTTACTGCTCCACTCAGGTTTTTGACTAAGAATATAACACCAAGCATTTCTCTACGACTCGTAAGTGTAGATAGATTTATAAGTTGTAAACGTCTTGTATATGGATACCCCCATAGAACCCCAACCAAAATGTCCTAAGGCAAAAAGTAGAAATTGGTTTTGTACCGACTCTAAATATTCAGAACGGATTTAGTAACTAGAGTTCCATACAATAGAGCCATATTCCAATATTAGTCTAACCAAAGTTGTAAAAAGTGTTTTAGTAACATACGGGTCTTCAATTTCTTTAGACCATCAAAATTGAGAATAACTTTTGCATACCTTATCTTACATTTTTACATATATTAAGTTTGTCACGAAGTTTTTAACACCCAGAAGGAAGAGTCGGAGACCCTTTAAAGTATATATATAAATGATCAGTATGTTGAGCTGAGTCGATTAAGCTATGTCCGTCTGTGTATATACGAACTAGTTCCTCAGTTTTTAAGATATCGTTTTGACGTTTTGCAAACGTCATTTGCTCTTCAAGAAGCTGCTAATTTGTCGGAACTGCCGATATTAGACCATTACAACATATAGCTGCCATACAAACTGAACGATCGGAATCAACTTCTTGTATAGAAAACTTTCACATTTGACGTGGTATCTTCTCGAAATTTGACATGGATTACTGCCTAAGAGAACAATTTAATCTCCGAAGAAATTGTTCAGATTGGGTAACAATAGCATATAGCTTTCATACAAATTGAGTGATCGGAATCAACTTCTTGTTTGGAAAAATTTCACATTTGACATGGTATCTTCACGAAATTTGGTACAGATTATTGTTTAAAGTAACACTGTAATCTCCGAAGAAATTGTTCAGCTCGGATTACTATAGCCTATAGCTTCCATACAAACTGAACACATAGTTACTAAAAGAAATGCACCTGTGAATTGTATATTGGGTTTGGTGCAGCCGAAGTTAACGTTTTTTGTTTGGAATTCAATGACAAATCATATCTATCACACCAAGCAAAAGAATTCTTTAAGTCTGTTTGCAACAAACACCTTTTACCAATTGAAATATATGATTTAAAAAGCTTTACGTCGTCGACTTATAGTAAAATATTTCAGAATTATATGTTAGAATAGATATTGTAATAAATAAAAAGAACAGAACCGGGAGAATTTGACTGCCTTACGGAACACCTGAAAGTGTATTCTAAAATATTAGACATTGTGTTCTATTATAAAGATAAGGAGATACCCACTGAAGAAGAAATCCTGGTATCCAGAAGATCAAGTTTATGTGCGAATCAGTGTATACAATATTCTGCTGCTTGTATTCACTAAACCCAATGTTAGATGGTTTAGAAATTCAAATAAACTTGTTAGAGTAAATTTCCCTTTACAAAATCCATGCTGAGATGGGATATATATATATATATAAGAGTTGCTAGTTAGACCATATAGCTTTTTCGATGTCTCCGTTAATTTTTTCATCTCAGACCATCAGACCAACTATCAGTTATATATTTTTTCGATGTCTCCGTTAATTTTTTCATATTGAAAATATATACCTGATAGTTTTTCTATATTGCTACTTAGACCATATAGCTATGTCTCCATTAATTTTTTCATATTGAGAATATATAACTGATAGTTTTCTAATAATCCCACATTTTTCAGTGTGAGATTTAAATCCGTTTTTGTTCAAAGGATTAAAAATAAAAAATTGTTTTCATAATGAACGAAATATACGTTGCTTAAGAGAGTATTTGACATAGACAGCACAAAGGTATCATATCTGAGCCGTATTAAAAGATGATTTTAACTTATTTAAATCAAGTAAGATGTCTTCTTAAGAAATACGTTTGATTACGACAAGAATTGAAAAATCAAGGCAAATTTGGGAAATAAAGGTTATTGGCATTGTAAAAAAAGTTATTTTATATATGTATTTATGCCGATGTAGCATAAGTTAAAGAATGTAGGTTATCTCAAAACTTAATCTATTTCACTTACCACTTATGGATTGTAGTTAATCCTACACAACCTGTGCCTTCTCTCTCTCTCTCTCTCTCTTTATATTCAATTCATGCGTTGGATAATTTTATTCAATAAATATTTTACGAAATATTTATAGACAATTTTCTCTAAATAATATGCTAAGCACACATATTTCTATATATGTATATATATTTCTTTTTTTTTTTTTTTTTTTGCTTTGAAGCACTCTAGTGATATAAGGAATGGTTAGCCTTCTAGAATTATGCACTTAAACATATTTATATCTCCATAAATTCACTTAAATAAATCTTCACTTGCACTTATGATATTTTTTGATTTTGTTACATTACTACATTACATTTATGCCACTGTGTTGCACTTTACCACATATTAGTTATAATTTTTTATATATTTTTTCTTATAATTTAATATAATTTTGCTTTTTTGATACTTTTATTATTATTTTAGTACTTTTATTATTTTTGATTTGGTTTGTAGGGATTTTGGCTTGATTTGTATAACTTTTTGTATTTGTTAGTTTATAATTTTTGTGTTTGTTTGCTTCTACTTTTTCGTTTTATTTCTGTTTTTGTAAATATTTTACAAATGTTTCGAAGACTTTTCGGTAGTGAATTTTGTTGCTGCTATTTTGCGCATAAAATTTGCTCGCGGGGGCAATAGTTTGTATAGTGTGCAAACTATTGTATATTTTTGCCTCTAATATAAATATTTTGCCTCGGTTTTTTTTACCGCTTAGTTGGCTAATAGTTGCGCTGAACGTGCACCTGTTCGGCTTTGGTTATAATAGTTGTTATTATTTTTCACCTCTTCAGTCTTTGTTTTAACAGTTGTTATTATTATTATTCTTCTTGGAAATTTTGGGGTATTCTCTAAAGTTATTTTATGCATAAAACCACTTTTCGGGTTTTGTTTTTAGGTTTGTTTCTTTGCCTGTTGTGGGGTTAATTTGGCATGAGTATGTTAAAACATTGTATATGTTGTTGTATTTTGTTGATCCATATTTTGTTGTATTCTGTTATTGTATTTGCTTTTCGTTTTTGATTTACCGTTGCAGTTTTTAGTATAACACTTCAAAAATACCAAGTACTTTTTGATTTTCGGCCAACTTGTATGGGCTGCTATTGAAGCAAAACTTGTGTACAGAAAAATAATGGCTTTCCAGTATGCTGTGTTGTTATTATTTTGGTTTTGAAATTAACTAACTTTATTCAGTTGGAAATTTTGATTTTTGTTTTTCAAAATAATTTTTTGTAATATTTGTCTTGCAAATCTGTTCAACCTTTTTTTTAAATATCTTTAAATCTCTGCATTTATTTCTTTTTTTATTTTGAAATTTTCTTTTCATTAAATCTCTTTATTCAATATTTTTTATTTGATTTTGAAATTCCTTTTTCATTAACTTCTTAGCTTATTATCTCACATTTTATCTCATTTTTGCTTTGCAAAGTGTTTTTTTAATTTTTTATTTCTCGCTCTCGATTTATCGTTATTCGGCTAATATATTTTCAATTTCGCTTTGTTTGATTTTAATAAATTTTCACTCAACTTTTTTGTGTTATTTCGTTAAATGGCAACGATTTTGATTTGATATTTTTTTTTGTATTTATTTTTTGAAATTATTTGACATTTTGTACATGTCTTAGTTTTATTTTATTTTGAATATTTTACTTTTTTGCAGATATTTTGATTTTAGCAGAATTTTATTTTGAAAATGTGGAAATTAAACTTTCAATTAAAATTTTTACTTGTTTTTTGTGTTTATTTTTATGTTTGGAAAATTCGGAAATATTGTTTTTGTGTTGAAAGAATTTTAATATTAATGTAAATTTTTTTCTACTCAGGTGTTTTAGCACGATTCTATCGTTATTCTTTTTTTTTTTTTTTGAAAACCGCACAAATTGATTTGTTTTTCAATGTGATTTGCTCATAATTTTTTATTTTTTCTTCACTTGCAACAAATGGCTCCCAATCTCTGCTATATAGTATGGCTCAAACCCACGAAGTTGTTTGATTTACTATTATATTGAAATCTCTGCTGATTTTCATAAATGGAGGTTTTTCAAATTTTAAGTGTTCTTTTTTTGAACTTTTATCCGGTGTTTCTTCATTGAATAGATTTCAGTAGCAATAGGGCATGATTTTGAAATTTTTATTAAAATCTTTAATTTTTTTCAACAAAATGTGCAACTTTTTTGATAGTAAAAATTTTGGTAGTATAATTTTTGTTTTTCACGGAACGAGATATTGAAATTTTTAAACTTTCTGCAACGTATTTCAGCTTTTTTGTTACCAAAATTTCACTTTTCACAGAATATGATTCTGAAATTTTCAGTTTTCACTAAAATTTTGGAACTTTCAGCGAAATTTTTCAACTTTTTTGAAATTGAAATTTTCGTTTTTCACTAAAATTTTTAAACTTGCACTAAGAAGTGTAAACTTTATTTCTTAAAATTTATTGTAATTCTTGTGTACAGAATATTATTTTTTGCGCTTTCAGTTTTTGATTTTTTTTGATTCTAAAATAATTGTTATCTATTGTTTGGTTATTGCAGTATATTATTTTGAAATTTATGTGTTGATTTACTTTTGATTTTGCAATTTTGAATTTTTTTTGCTCCTTTAATGTTTTTTTGAATCCTTGTTTTTTAATTTTTATTTTTCTGATTTTTTTGTAGTTTTGAAAACAAAATTTTCATTACTTATTTTTTGGTTTGATGTTTTTAATTTATGCAGTATTAATATTCATACGGAATTTTTGTTGTAAATTGCATTAACACTGTCAGCATTAGTTGTATATGCTTAGCTTTTAACGTTGATTTGAAAATATTTTCTAATAATTTTTCGAATTTTATAATAAGTTTTCCGCAAATAATTTCTTTATTTTTCGCTGTTCCTTGATTTTTTGCACTTTTGTTTCAAATTTTATTGAACTACTTACTTTCATGCTGCTTTACTTAAAATGCATTATTTAAATAAATTTGAGCAGTTTCACTGTTGAGGAAGATTTTTTTTAATAATCTAGTTTTTGGAATTTGAATTTTAAAAAGTAATTAAATTTTAATTCTTGACATTAAAAATATTTCCAGCGTTAATATTTGTTAATATTTTTAATTTATTATTCCATCAATTATTTTAATTTTT
>NW_017537600.1:1871555-1881142 GCF_001853355.1 Bactrocera latifrons
GAAATTTTTCAAACCGTTTTGCAAAGACTTTTTTATATTTCTATTAGTGCGCCCTTTTCGCTTTTAATTAACAATTTAACTTAGCACATAGCAAATATATTTCTGTTCACTTTAAATATTCTACTTTTCTGTATACTTTCATTTAGTGTTACTATTTTAGTAAATCAAATATTTTATCAAATAATTTTTAATAAATGGACTTTTGGACTGAAAGTTGAATTTGTTGTAATATTTTTTATTTTCTGTTATTTTCTTTTAGTTATTTAAGATTTTGTAATTAACTGCAATTTAAGAATTTTTTAATCTCTCGTTTTTTGCTTTCACTTTCACTGTCAATTACTATTAACTCAATAATTATTTTTCTGCTTTCTCACTGCACAATGATACTGCGATATATTTTGTAAATCTGTTTAGTTATATTTTAATTATTTTTGATTTTTTTTTGTTGGTCTTTCACTTCAAATATATCTGAAATATATTTAAAAAAAATTATTTATTTATTTATTTATAAAACGTGGAACAATAAYACAATTACTTTTCCACGAAAAAAGGAGCACTGGCTGCCAGGACCTTCGGCTCGCTGATGTTTAAACAAAAAAAAAATATATATTTTGGATTATTTTTCAACTTATTTTTATTCTACTCACTTGCAAATAATTTTGTAATAATATATTTTTTTTGGATTATTTTCTTGCATAAAATTCTGAAATATTTTTTTTTTAATTTTTTTACTATTTGTTCAAATATTTCAAAATTCCTTCCTTGTCTTCTTACCCAAAGAATTCTTTCATTTATTTATTAAAATATTTTTCAATTAACTGCAAAATTTTTTTCACATGCAAATCATTGTCTAATATATTTTGCAAATATTTTAATTTATTTTTTAATCATATCGAAACTATTTTGCACGTTGCTAATAATCTATTTTCAATTTTTTATATATTTGCAATGGATTGTTTGAATAGTTTTAAATTAAATTCACGCGACCTCAAACTTTTTTACAATTTTTGTTTTTTTTTTTCAAATTGACCACTTATTGCTCCACCTCTACTTTTGAGCCAAAACCACAGAGAGAACTAACGCGCCCTTTAACTTTTTTTTTTTTTGTTTTTTTGTTTTGGAAAATCGCGCAAATTTATTTGCTTTTTATTTTTTAGACAATTGTAATACTCACACACTTCAGCTATTACTGCATACGCCGCAATTTTAATTAATTTTTCCAAACTTCTGTATATTTTCAAACTTTCTAAATTTCAATTAATTTTCAATGCGAAAATTAACACGCAAAAATGGCAAATTTACAGCAGCAAAATTTTTGGTTGGCGCGCCAATTAACACACCAAACTATTTGCAAATTTTCACGCGTTGCAACAAAACACAAATTCACATTAACCCGCCTGTGCCAAAACACACACACAAACACAAAAGCGCTGATGTATGATGGTGCTGGTATATATATATATACACATATATATATATGGTTATATGTGTTGTATAGACAGCTTGAAGACCACAAATTACGCGCCACAATCACTAGCACAGCGCGTTGTCAGATTACGTCGCCGGCAGACGAATACACACACACAAATACTTGCCACACGCTCGTTTGCGGGTACAACGGGTGGTATGCGTAACACAATTTGAAGCGACGCGTCACACCACGGCGTTGGGTGCGATTAGTTGCGGCAAAAGCTTTAACACTTTTTTCGTTTTCGTGTTTTTTTGTGCGGCGCGCTCACTGCACCCCCGGTGTGCGCTACGGATATTGCCACGGGGGTTTGTTGACCCAAGTGTGTGCCTGCCACGCTAAGCGCTAAGCTGGCGCGTATAGCTGGCGTTGTATGTGTGTGCGCGCGCGCTAGTAAAATGCCACAACTTGCTTTATGAAATTCCAGCAGGAAAATTAAATAATTTACTTGACTTACGTTTTTTTGTGGTTTTATAAATGAAATTTCTCTTACCGCCAAGTTTTGAGTGAGAATTTTAATGACTTAATATTTTTAACGGCGTAATTTTACATATAAAATATATTAGTGCCTTTTTATGACAATTGATTTCAGACGGCGAATTTCACTGTTTTTACGTTTATGTTTTGAACGCAAAGCTTCACTTTTAATAACTTAGGCGCGTACGAGTATTTCCAAAAGCCATTAGCTGGCTGGCAGTCTTATGCTAGCGTACACAAACAAAATTTTTACTGCAACGCACGCTGTTAAATTTAAATTGCTGTGGCAACACGCGCACGCAAGCGGGCAAACACAAACATACGCGCGCGTGCCAACGCTGTGTAATTGCCGCTTTAAAAGTAGGAATTACTGTCACGCACAAAATGCTTTTCAATGCCGTAGGAATCGATTTTTTGCGCTCAAATTTCTGTTACCTTCCCAAAACAAAGTAATATGTTTAACTTTTTACCGCTATACACATTTGTGGTAAAACATTGAATTTCGATATTTATTTGTACGCGCGTATTCGCTTTATTTGTTATAGATTTATATTTGTTTAACTTTACTTATACGCACAAATTCAACGTGCTTTTCGCTTTAGCGCTTTTATTTAATCAGCAACGGCACGAGAGAGCAGGTACCCAACGATGAACTGAATTGTGTGTTGCATGCCTAACATAAGCAAGGCCAGTTGACAATCTGCTTTTAGGCGCGCAATAGTGGGAAATTTCAGCATTGGTTGTGTGGTTTTTGGTTGTGCGCTCAAAATTTCATGTTGCAAGTTAAAATGAGAAAATTTCCCTGCAGGGAAATTTATGTTTTATACATGTCTCTGTTACTCATGCACTCGTTAGTTAATCTACGTAAAAAACAAAATATATTAAAACAATACAAAAAATTTTCGAGCCGGGAAGTTGAAAATTTTTGTTGCAAAATACATATAAAGTGCTCAAGTTATGATGTTTTATATTACCACAATAAAAAGAGTGTATTTGAAAATTTCCCAAAAAGAGGGAAATTTACAAAACAGCAGAAAATCTGTTAAATAGTGAACAAATCATCAACGCTACATATTACTACAACAAAAAACGTGCATTTAAAAATTTCCCAACGCAGGGGTAATTTGCAAAGCAGCGTTGAAGAGATAGAAAATCTGTGAAATACTTTGTGGCTGCAAACTGCACATTCGCTTTGCAGTTAGCCAAACGTGCTTTTGCCGTTACTTTGTAACTATTATCTGACATTTTTTATACTTGCGCCCCTCGTAATGTGGGTTAAGCATGTGTTTATTAGCTGCGACACCGCCGTCGCTGACACAGCTGTTTTATTTGTGCAGCGCTGATTTGATTCTGTTCGTAAGCTTATGTTTACGTTTGTTTGCGTAAATATAGATTTCTGTGCGAGTATGTTGGTATGACAAACAAATATATATATTAGTATAAGTATGTATGTATATGTATGTGCCAAATATAAAGTACACATATGTATATAATATGCACGCGTGTATTTTGTTTGTCAACAATGTTGACGCTTGCTTTTTGTGTGCTCATATAATCCTCCCTCATTCGCAAGTTTTATATTTACAGTGTTATACATGCATACATATAGTATATACTAACGCATTTCTACATTATAGTATTATGTCTGTATATGTGTGTATGAGAATGTCCCCTTGTAGATTCCGTAGTGTCCCCTCATTTCTAATATACCGGCGCTGTCATGTTAGTACATACTTATCCCATTCATACTTTGTCACTTTGTACTCTCTAAATGGGTTACAGTAATTCTTTCTTGTTTTTAAAGTTGCTTTAAGCCAAGTTAAAAGCAGGTGTTTAACCCCGTAAGGGCTTTCCATACAGTTCAGCATTTTTCACTTCATTATCGTGTTTTGTTTACAACAAATTGTTCGTGAATTCGTTCATACATTTTGGTTAGGGAAGGAAATACGCAAAAAGACTAAGAACTATTGCTCAAAGACTTTTATTCTTTGAAGAATAGAACTATTCTAAAAATATTAAACTATTTTCTCGATACTTTTTGTTTTTCAAGTAGTTCTATTTATGAACAATGTAATGTATTATAATGAAATATTTATAGCCTTAGAAATGGAAAAGCTTCATTTGCCATTATGTATACTTAAGCTGAGTTTATGAAGAGGGGAAAATTTCCAGAATTAGTTCCACTCCAAGTTACCAGTAGAACTTAAATCTTTCGAAAATCTTTTGTAAAAAAAACAACAATACTCAAAATATTTTACAGTTTGCTCTCATAAAATATTAGTATTAAATTATATATATTAAAATATTACAGAACGGCGTCACATGGCATATAGCCAACGAAATAATCAATTTATTGAAGAAGGCTTTTGGCGAGCGCAATATCTGGCTTTGTGCGCCTATGCCGTGGCCTCCAAGATCTTGCAATTTCCACCGCTGGACTATTTCTTGTGTTGTTATATGAAGACGCTTGCCTACCTGGTTTATTGCTCTAATTCATTTTTAAAACATAATGTTAAACCCTTTTGTTTATAATTAAGCTAAAATCTTGGGGATTACATTAAATCATATATGTTCTATACCTTCTTGAAAACCACATTTTAATCACACTTTTCATAACGTGAAGAGCTAAAGTTCTCTTGTTTCTCGTTGGATAGTCGTAAAGGTTTGAAGTTGTATTAATCCGAGTCGAGGAAAGCAATATCAGAAATAATAAAAAAAAGAAACTTCAAAACGCTTTAATTTTAACGTTTTCTAGTCTCTGTTATATATGTATGTTCCACACTTAATAGGGTCTATCTTCAGAATCTTGAAAAAAATTTGTACTTAATTTAGGGATAGAGTAATGTTTTGGAATCAGAACAACAATTATAGTTTCTCAGAATCTTGGCCGCGAACTAAAAACTTCGCCAGTTGTCTCCATGCTTCTTACCATGCTGCAGACAGGTCGCTATGCACTTTGTCCTTCCATTGGATGCGTGGGTGGCCTTGCTTCCGTTGTCACAAGGTATCGAATTTTACGGAGATCAGTTCTTTCGAATACTCCACGAACACTGTGTTTTATCATTTCGTCCATGCTTCTGTGCCGCATAAAAGAACGGAAATAAAGAAACACTTATAGAGTGTACATTGAGAGAGGGATCTGCTTCTCAATTTCATACCGATTCCAAAGGATCACTTGTTGGTAAGAGGGATTTTGCGTTTGATCTCTAGGCTTAGATTGTAGTCGGAATTTCTATCTGATTTCTCATTTTGTCTTGTCCTCGTTCATCATGACACACCTCTTTCACTGCTTTTGCTGGTATGCGGAGAGGACTGCATACTGCGGACTTATGATCTGCGTATCTTGATAGCAGCGCGTTCTCTCATCATATTAAAGAAGACGCACAAGAACCAAAAACCTAGTCTGATATCAAACGATTTGGAGAGGTAATTTGCAATTTTTACGAAGCTGGTGATCATTCAGTCATTCGGCAGTGTATGAGTTTCGCAGAGATAACAAATTTAGACATGCCATCGAATGGTTAACTTCTCTCGGTGCTGTTGAAGGCCGATTTTAAGCCGATAAAAAAGTGATGGTTGTCGATCCGTTTGTCAAGAGGATTCTACAGGATTTCACATATTGTGAAAATCTGATCTGTGGTGGATTCGCTACTGATAAAGTTCAGTTAGTTTATTTTCAATAGCTTTAAGTCTTCTACCCTATACTGTCGAAAAAACATTAAATGCTGTTTAAAAGTACTGATCCCGCGATAATTAGTATAGAATAGGGGATTTTTCTTCTTGTGGATAGGGCAGAGGGCGCAAATTTCCTATCATTAAACATGTGTTCATTTGACTAAAAAACAATGTAAGTTTATAGTCTGACATATCAGTTACAATATTCGAATCTCTCTCTGAGTATTGAGTTACAAAATACGAAACAAACTTTGAGGCTGATTTCTACTGTAATAATAACTACCGAATTCATAGAGTTAATATCCATTTTAGATAGTTAATGCGACAGATACGACCACATTGACATAGTTCAGCGAATTAAGACACAGCAGTTACGCTGGTTAGGTCACGTCGTTCGAATGGATGAGAGTATTCGAAGCAGAGGAAGCGGAAAGCGCTCTGTTAAAAAGACCAGTTGGAGAAGGATTGGCGCCAAACAACGAAAAGCAAGAACGACTGGCGCGCTGTAAACTCGGTAATAATCGCATAGGCGGTATCTACGCCAGTAGAGTTACATAATTGATCCTCATATTCCAATTCGAAGCAAGAAATTTCTAAGGAAACTCATTCTCAAAGTAGTAATATTGAGTCAGAAACACGAAAAACCAATTCTCAATTCAAAATTCACAGGCATCTATGTATGTTGCCATATTTTGTATTTTATTGCCTAAAAACGAATTTAAAATGAATGACTTGTTCTATCCATTTAAGCGGAAACATTAGAATTGCGACATGAATAATGTTATCCGTCGACGCTTAATTAATACCGACAGGATTTAGGCGTATACAGCTGTACATATGTTAGTGAAAGCTCACTAAAATAAAGAGTTGAACCAAAAATGTCAATAAATAAATACAATAAATTAGCATTTTTGTATGAAATGACCTCAATTATACCCTACTCAATGCAAGGCAAAAGTTGAAAAGAGAGAGTTGAAAAAAAAGTTATGCTAAATTCACTTAAACGCAAGAGCACTTCCGCTTCACGAACCAGGCGACTATCACATTTTCACTGCGCACTTTTTCTTATCTGCTTCGCTTTTACGTTTTTGCTTTCAACTTAATTGAAAATGCAAATTGGCCGCATTGAAGGACTTCAATAGCATGTTGCTGTGGGTTGGCGTGGACTTACACTCATACAGCAGTTGTACGAGGGTTGGCTAGCATGTAACTCAACTGGGAATGAAGTAATACTTTTCTTTAGTGAACAAATTAAACTTGAGTTTCTTCTAGTGAAATTCAAAAAAAAAAAAACCTTTAAAAGGTCTAATAATCGTTATGTGACAATTTTGCGAATCTCCAAGTTCACAGCTGTTTAAGTGGGCTCCTCAGTTACCTTTTGTCTAACCGAGAATCTCCTTAAATACGGAAATGTTTTTACAGTTATACAAGATAATCTCATTAATCCATCTTGATGACTCAAGTCAAAATATGGTAAATATCGGTTTCAACAACTGCTATGTGGAAGACTAAATTGTGCACGAGGGCATGTTTAACAGCTTCCTTTTTAACTGCAATGGCAACTTCCAAATATCCTATAAAAAGGAAACTGTTCTGGTTAGTTGAAAAGTGAGGCGCAGGGCGGTCACACTAAAGTCATATTTCGTCTTAATGATTGAGACTTATCCAACAAAAATGTGGATTTGATCAAACACCTGATTTTTTCCACCGTAACTGTCTAAGTCGTGAAAGGTATCCCGTCTCAGCCGGCTGAAAGCTCAGGTTTCGCAAATGTAGTTTTCTAGCATCTCATCACTTACATTTTGCCAAGATCCGGCGGGTAGTATCCTACTATTTAAACAGTTCACACTTTTATAAAAGTATACGCTTTTTGTTTATCCACCATCGACACTATCCCAAAGTGATTTTGTGGTAGGTCCTGTGGATTCTGTGTGGAACAATTTCCACGTCCTTTTGTCTTTCTTTAGAGTCTATTCCATTAAGTAACCTTAAAAGAATTGAAAAGTCCTGAGCAACTTAGATGATCAGATGCCTAGATGTTTTAACGAATTTCACTGATAATCTAGTTATGGCCTCCTTGCATAACCCAACGAAGTGAGACTTAGTGTAGACCCTACGGTTAGCCTTAATTGCCGCTTGGTTATCGACTCGGAAGTAAATGTTCTTGTCGCTTCAATCAGAAGCCCACTTGACGCATTTAATTATGCCAACAATTTTGGCCAGAAAGACAGAATATTTAGTTTGAAGTTTGACCTAAATCGCCACAAAAGAAGCCTGCCTCGGTTTCTATATTTCACAAAACATAAATCGGTGTTCATTCAGTATACGTTGGTAATGTTTCTATAAACCTCGCCACCTGGTTTTTATAACGGAGTGGTGGTCTTCCTCTTTCTATGCTTCCCCGGGGAGGTATTAAATCGAAAACCAAAGCTGGGGTGTTCTCTTCCATCTGAAAAACGTGACAGCCAGCGCAGTCGCTGTCTCTTGATTTGGTTATTTCCCCGTCGTCGTAAATCTCGGACAGCTCAATGTTCATGAACTGCGGTATTTGCCGTTTTTAATGCGCCAAGGACCATAAATCTTCCGCAGAACCTTTCTCTCGAAAACTCCTAACGCTGACTCTTCAGATGTTGGCATCGTCCATGCCGCCCCACCATATAGCAAGATGGGAATGATAGCTGACTTGTAGAATTTGGTCTTGGTTGGTTGAGATGACTTTACTTCTTAATGCATATTGAGCTCGAAGTAGCTTACTTTCATCCGAGGCTGATTTATTCTTTTCATTGAGGAATACTTATTTGGTCTAAGACCGGCAGTCGTGAGCTGCTTTACGAATATGTAAAATAATAACTCAGAGAACTTTCCTCATTTCCGTGAACTTTTACATATGGCTCCATCCTCATATATAGTAGTATGACCGCAAAATCTGAAACCAATTGAACCACCCACGTATTTACAAATTGCACTGCATTTTGGCTTACACACTGTTGTTTTACCGTTTGTCTATCTTTGTTAACTGTCACTCAATTGGCAATTTATCCGTCAATCGTTGCTCTTTTTCGGTGCATATATTGGTCAATTGCCGACATTTTCAAATCCATTGGGGTTTTCAGCATAGTTAAATGTGTTTTAGTTGAGCTTTTGATGTCTGCTCGTTGTTGTCACTGACTTTTTATAGACTTTTTTGCACGCTGTGTTTTTGCCAGTATTCAAATATTCACTGGCAAATGTAAAAACAATGAACAGGACAAACAGGACAATACAAAAACGGCTGTTATTTAAATGTTGGGATTTGTTACGCAGAATCATTGACAGCGAATTTCCGTGCACATTAAACGTACGGTTTGATTGGTTTTTCACCGGCCAGAGTGCCAATACACATACATACATACATACAAACAAATTTCCATTGCGTTGTTTGTTTTTGCTTTGCATTTGACGTTTGTTGATTGCCGATTAGCTTTGGGCTTAACTTGTGCGTAGCTTTTGACTAGTGACTAGGTGACTAGACCTCGCATTTCGCCATTTAAGTGGATTAAGTTAATCGATAGACATGTTTTTACCCTCTTTTTGACTCGCTTATTTTTCGGCTGTAGTAATGGATACCCGCATTATTGCTTTGGCATTAGAAACGTGACAAATGGTGTAAAGTCAGGCGAATAGTAATGGCATTTGTATACACTTCTATGATTTAGTGTTATTTGTAATGATATATGATGTGCATAGGTTTGTATTTCAGAAAGGATTGGGAGTTTTTGTGGTCATCAAATTTTTTACAAATAAAAAGCTTTGAAAAGAAGTAGAAGCAACTAAGTGTCATAGCAACTAAGGATATCTTATAGTATTTAACCCATCATTCATGAAAATACAAGAAGTAATTTACTAAAATTTTAAAGTAATGTAATTCAATTAAATTTTTGATGGATAACAAATGTTAATGTTAATGTTAATGTTAATGTTAATGTTA